>NW_028141172.1:2614936-2696164 GCF_030444845.1 Prenolepis imparis | reverse complement strand
AAGCAGTGGTATCAACGCAGAGTACTCGTGCGCGCGCCGCTCGGCGACGCGGCTAACCGCGCGTGCGCGCGCCGCTCGGCGGCGCGGCTAGTCGCGCATGCGCGCGCCGCCGTTCGACCTAACTGGGAAACTCGCGCGTTAAAATCCCTGCTCCAGCTTCTCGCTGATTGGCCGGGACTCCTCTCGACCAAAAATGGCCGGTAAATGTTCTCCGCGTCGTAGATATATTTACGTCCGACGCTGCTGCTGGCGTCCCGTAGAATCAATCGGTGACGCGCGCGACGAGGCGTCAGCCAGGAAGATGTAACGCATCGCTCGCACCCTTTTTGTCGCACCCGTGTCTTTTATCAACGAGATATCACGGGGCATCGTCCGCCCGACTTCTCCGCTCGAGTCACGCATCGCTCCTATATCCTCAGGCATGAATGGACAGGTGCATTCCTCGCGGGAGAGGTTAGGTGAGTTATAAACTCTCACGCTGTTTACTCGATTTTGGAAGTCGGAAGTCGGACTCCCTGTCACACTTTGACCGCGTATACTTGTACATGTTTTCTCAGCTTCCTCCTTTCCTTCCTCGATTGTCTGCATATTGATCTCTCTCCTTCTGTGCAAAACGCCTTCACGTGATGCGAAGGGCGTGTTACGTATTTGAATACGTATTACATGTATTTTTGCAAAATTAGATGGTAAAAGTTCATCGCGCACAGATAGGACGGAATCTTGTGTCAGAATTTTTACTTCGTCCCCGATGATGTTGCTTTTCAAGATATACTTATTCTTTGAAATTTTTTTCTTAAATTTATCGTACGACTATCGCAAAAATTTATTATGTTTGTTTCAAACGACAGAATTAACAGATAATTACACTATATATTGGCTAATGCAATATAATGAATTTAAATTAAATCTTAAGAATATAGTACAAACATATTTAACAAAGCGAAGATGAAATTAAAAGTTAATTTATTGGAGCTCGATATAATTTTTGTCTTTATATTTTCCTCTTCTCAAAAAACAAAGAGTGTACAATTCCTTTTCTAAAAATAGAGACAAATTTGCTTGCTAATATTAGCTGTTTTTATCGTTGTTTTGTGTACGTGGATATTTAATCTATGTTAAGTGGTATCGTAAGCTAAATAACCGGCTCTGACACCTATACTCCAGTTACGTGATAAATACCTTACCAACAAGATAAGAAGTGCAAGGAAGGCAACAGGCACACCTCTTAATTTATTTACTTTGATGATTTATGTGTTAGAACAGTCTGCCAGTGCTAATTGCAGAGCCAGCATTTATAGTCTGGATTATTTGTATCAGAAAGCCAGGTATTAAAGCACAAAGTAGTATAAATAATAAAAATTAATAAAATAATACTAAAAATATATAATACAGATAAGAAACTGAGAATCTGTAATACTAATTAATATATAAAATAGAGATAACAACATGATAATTAAGGAAATTGAAATAATTAATAGAGAAAAATATTACATTATATAGTAAAATTTATTATATTGCACAAATTATTATTATAAATTAACTGTCAAATCTGATTTATTATGAATTATGAATTATAATTTTAAAAAAAGGGGTGAAATATAGTCTCCTTCTTTTGTATTTTGTCTTTATCTCAACAAAATACAAAGATGTCAGACAGAACACTTTAACGATACTGTTTCAGGTGGTTTCGGTCCTGTCAATTTCGGACTATTTTCCGGGATGATCCCCGATCGTGTACCGGCTATACAAATTCCGCTCTCGGACCGCGGCCTCGGACCATCCGAGATGCCATTGGACGACAGCATGGCTGCTACGGAGGTCGACAGCAAAGTCAAGACTAAATTGCTTTCCATGTGGAACAATGTTAAATATGGTTTGTATATTGTTTTTTTATTTTGCAGTCAAAGATTTCATGTTCACAATATTTTATATTTTATATAAGCTTTTGTACGTCATGATATGACATTATATTAATTATAGAATTATCATATGTATAATGATTTATTTTACATATAATATAAAATTTAATATATATAATATTATATAATTAATTATATATATATATATATATATATATATATAATTAAAATATTCTTACATTAAATAGAGATAGACTAGAATATTAATTTAATATAAATTCTCATAAGAGTTATAATATAACAATTTTTCTTTTCTTAATAAAGGCTGGACTGTGAAGATGAAGACAAACTTCTCGAAGGAATCTCCAGTATGGTTGCTGGGTCAGTGTTACCTGAAAAAATCGGAAGATCCTTTGGAGAGGGCGTCGGAAGCTCTAGAGCCGGTTGGTACAGGGAGTCAGGTTTCCTTGGCGATGGACGCCACAAGCTTCGAGAACACGATAGAGGAATTTAAGACAGACTTTGCCTCGCGCATCTGGTTAACGTACAGACGAGAATTCCAGATACTCAACGGCTCCACCTTCACCACAGACTGTGGCTGGGGCTGCATGTTGCGCAGCGGACAAATGATGCTAGCGCAAGCGTTGGTCTGTCATTTCCTCGGACGAGGTTATTACTTCTTGCTTTGTAAGCTTATTTTGATCCAAAAAATTCCTCTTTATTTTAAAACAATTTTTATTTATAATCAAGTTGTCAATTAATTTTCTTTTGAAGATGGGAAAAAACTTGAACAAAAATCGCAAAATTAACTTTATATAATTTAAAATAAGCCAATCGAAATAAAAAAATTCAATGGAAATCAATTCAATTATATTATAAATGAGAATTATAAGTTTTAAATTTTATAATTCTCGATAATTTTTGATTTTATTTCATAAGCACGACAAATTGTTCGCATTAATCCGATTGCTATTGTGTTACGTAGAGCTGAATGAGTTTACTTTCTGATTCTAGAATGGAGATGGCGGTCGGAACAACAAAACGAGACTCTTCAACAAAGGGTGGACGACCGTAATCATCGAATGATCATCAAGTGGTTCGGCGATCAATCGGAATCCCCGTTCTCCATACATAGGCTCGTACTGCTGGGCGCTTCCGCGGGGAAACGCGCCGGCGACTGGTACGGTCCCTCCTCGGTAGCGCATCTCTTGAGTCAAGCTGTGGAGTGCGCTAGCGAACAGCACGACAACAACCTCGATCAGTTGGCGGTTTACGTCGCTCAGGATTGCGCAGGTTGGTGACCAACGAATACAGGACTGTATGTAGGTTTTTATAAAAATATCTATTTGTCTGTAAATAGCAGTGATTTGTGGAGAAGATGATGTAAAATAAAATTATCAAAAAATGTAATAGAATTTTTTTTGCAAACAATTTTGTTTAGAATTTTGTATCATGTCAAAGAAAAAAAATCAGTTGGCGGTTTACGTCGCTCAGGATTGCGCAGGTTGGTGACCAACGAATACAGGACTATATATAGGTTTTTATAAAAATATCTATTTGTCTGTAAATAGCGGTGATTTGTGGAGAAGATGAGTAAAATAAAATTATCAAAAAATGTAATAGAATTTTTTTTGCAAACAATTTTGTTTAGAATTTTGTATCGTCAAAGAAAAAAAATGCTGTACCGAATTAACGGGTTAAATCAAACGTTTTCTAGTATATCTGCAAGACATCGAGAATGTTTGTCGGACCCCCGATGGTAAATGGAAAGCGTTGGTGCTGTTGGTGCCTCTGCGGCTCGGCGCCGACAAGCTGAATCCCGTCTACGCGCCCTGTCTGACATCGTTGCTTACATTGGACACGTGCATCGGCGTGATCGGCGGTCGACCGCGACACTCGCTCTATTTCATTGGCTACCAGGACGATAAATTGATTCACCTGGATCCGCATTATTGTCAGGTGTAGTTTTCAATCTTTTAAATTGAAATATATAAATAGTTATTATAATTTTATATTTTTATTATATTATATATTATTTTATTTATATATTATATTATATATTATATTATTTATATTATATTTATATGTTATATATATATTTATATATTATATATTAAATTATATATTATTTATTATATATTATATATTATAATATATATTAATATTATAATTATTATATAATTTTTATGTTTGAGATATACAATGTTTAAACATGCATTTTTTTTGCCAAAGTTAATTATCTTTAAAATTTATTTCTTCATTACACTTGACATGTTTATTTTTCAATTTATTTTATCTCATTCAGTTTACGCTTCATATATTTATTATGTTGACTCATTCTGCAATTATATTACTTGTATTTCTCTCTCTTTTTGCGTGCTTTATCAGTTACTGAGAACAAAATTTTATCCATTAGATTACTAGATATTGTATTACTCGCCTGCTTACTCATTCACTTACTCATACAGGAGACTGTAGATGTGTGCAAAAATGATTTTCCGTTGACAAGCTTCCACTGTGCGTCGCCGAGAAAGATGTTGCTTTCGAAGATGGACCCTAGTTGTTGCGTAGGCTTCTATTTTCCCAATAGGGAGTCGCTCACCGATTTTATGGAGACGATTCGACGAGTAAGTATGCACATTTTTAATCCTAATGTGTGATTGTTTAAATACAATTCAGTACAACGAATGAGATAAGATCGATATCTCTTCTTAACTTATGAGTCATTGGATTTTAGAAATAGAAGATAAGGTTCAAATGGAACAGATTGTTAGAGCAAGATAGAGATAAAATCTATATTTAATTTTGTGCGTAAGAGAAAGAGTCTCAAGGTGAACGTATTACAGTTTGTGATACCGAATCAAAAGACGAACTACCCAATGTTTCTGTTCTGCGAGGGAAGTGGCAAGGATCTCCAGCAGGGTATCGAGGTCGTCGAAGGTCTCTTGCCGTCGACGAGTCCGTTCGTCGGTCACGAAACGCTGGAGGACGATCTGTACGAGTCTGAAGAGTTCGAGTTGCTGCAATAAGATAAAAAAAGAAGAGAAAAAAAAAGGACAAACAGGTGATATTCAACGAATATCGAATATCGTTACTCTCGCGAGAATGTCTTTATTCGTAAGCATCCAACATTTCTTCGCGACAGTACTCTTCATATATCCGCTCCTCTGTAGCGAACGTAAGAAAACGTAGCAAGCACGAGTCGAATATATAATACCGTTAAAATCAGAGCGGAAAGGTGCAGCTTCATGATCTCAATGCGTGTTTGAGGATAAGAGTTTCACACCGCAATGACCAGTTATTGTTATTTATGAGGTAAGAAATTAAGGAAGAGCATGATGTTATTCCCGACGATATTCTAGTACAACTTAATCGATTAAGCTGACCGTATATATATTTTCGATCATGTAATATGTATATATTATACACAATCATGAGAATGCACAATTTTTCTCATTTTCTGATTATACACGATCTCGAAATTCGATTGATCGTTTTGTCATTCGTTAGTAATAATTACTAAAAGAAACTTGTGACTTAATATCATAATTCAGTAACAATCATATTTATTTATTTCACATATGTTACAAAGCAACACATTCATCACGAATCTTGAAATAATTTTGCGAAGACGCGCATTCGGTATCACAAATTCCATTGAATTTAAATCGAACACATTTGTGATACTAAGTTTGTAACAAGTTTTGCTAAATTATTTCTAAAATATAAATTAAAATAATAAATCCGCGCGGATATAAGAATGCGACAGTCAAGTCTGATTTACTTAAAGGAAAATATAATGAAGCATTAACTTATTTATTTATTTATTTTTTTACGACTGAATAAGTCCTGAGTAATTTCTGCCTTGAGAAAGGAATAACGAGGGATTCGTAAGCATGGTATATACAGGGTGAAGTAGCTAATAGTGTACGCCTAAATATCCATCCAAAAAAGATCTGTGACATCTGTATCTATTTATAGATCTATAAAATAAAAGAATTGATATCTAAAAATATAACTAACGAGATAAAATATTATTGAGATTTCGAATGCTTTGACTCCTTGAGCGAATCTTTTCCCTGTTATACATATAATCCTATCTTTAAATTCTACAACGTTATCTTTAACAATATTTCCACGTATCTTCGACAGACAAAAATATTTAAAGTAGAAGAGAGTAGAATAGAATAAAATTATAGAGAGAAGCATTAATTTTTCGCGTTTCGAGATTATTCAAAGATTAAAAAGAAAAAGGAACAAGTGGATAATACTCAAGTGTGATGACAAATAAAAATCTATAATTCTAAACATATAAAAAATATATGTATATATAAATAGAAAAGTAAGAATAAAAAAGGGGGAGATTAGTTGAAGAATTATTTAGATGTACTCTATTGGAAAGATATGCCTCACCCTGTATAGGCATATACATATACATATATAAATATATATATATATATATTCATATGTATATGCGTATTGTACTTATATTGTTAAAGATGTGTGCGTAATATTGAATATTGTTATCTCTCTTACATCGATAACGCTATATACGCTGGAAATAAAATGAAAAATGTGTGGCGATTAATCTTAGAATGTGTTATCGATTCCGTTAATCACTACTTTGTACTATATTTTAAACTTTGGCCAAGCAAGTTAGCTCGCAAATACTATATATTCGTAAAAAAAAAAGATAACCGACAGTTAACTCGCTTTTTTACTACAATGCTCAATGTCGTTTCAGCTCACTTTGCAAAATCCTAACTGAAAATTAATACACGGTAAATGTATACAGGGTGTCCCGAAAGTTCAATTGCGAAAAACCTTTCCCAACTGCTCATATTATCTCGACAATTTTTCACTACGGAAGAAAAATTCCTTTATTAAAGGAACGTTCAGTACTTTTGAGACACTCTGTATATTCGTTACTGCTTTTAATTGGCTCTATAATAACAATAATAAATATTAATATATAACTCTTGCGCGCTAAATATAGTTGTTACCGAGAACTATCGTTACCATTCAACAAATTGAGCTAGATTACAAGATCTCGGCGCATCTAAAACACAACTATTATTGTCGATACGATATCGCGTACATTTGCAAGTCAACGTGATTTACGTGTGTGTGCGTTCGTACGTGGGAATGAGTACGCAAATTGCGCGCAACGTTATAGCACGCGTTCTCTCGTATGTTGTTGCTAGATATAAACAGTTATTGCCGGACAAAAGCGCTTATTATACGAGGTCGTGTGCACGAATTGGAGAGAGATCCCAGATCGATTTAAATAGAGATCTGTCTGTCTCAATTCTCAGAAGACTGTAAAAGATATCCTTAGATATTTTATTTCATCTAATCTTTTTGTGTATGGATCTAATTTTAAAATATATAAAAATTAAAGATTGATTTAAAAGAGAGAAGATATCTTATATCCAAACAGATCTAAGTAGACGTAGATCAGAGTAAATAAGAGAGAGAGAGATAGAGAGATCTATACAATTATCCGTGTATATTTAAATATCTTTGTCTAAGAAAAAATTGATCTAAAATTCAAAAGTATTGTCCTATACAATTTCTAATTTTCGGCCACATTTCGTTGGTACTATTACCGTGAAAGTCATTCAATATTCCAATCTCGCGATAAAACCGCACAACCGGTTCAGTCTTCGTCGCGTAATCTTGTAGTCTCCTCTGCACGACTTCCGACTTGTCGTCCTCTCTCTGACTCAACGGCTCACCGGTTACGTCATCTTTACCCTGCAAAAGAAAGATTTTAGCATATTTGACCGTCCAATTATATGAATTGTTTGCGTTTGTAGAAAATTTATAGCATGATAGAAGACTAGTATTTCATATTATATAAAAATGTTGTGCAACTTCTATTATGTTATAATCAACTATATATATTGTAATAGTATAATATTAGATCGTTTAGCTTCGCGCTGTTTTATACTCTTGCTCACGTGCGATAAGATTTATAGCATGATAGAAGACTAGTGTTTTATATTACATAAAAATGTTGTGCAACTTCTATTATGTTATAATCAACTATATATTGTAATAGTATCCCTAACAGCACAAATGTTTGAAAGACATTTGTGCTGTTAGGGATAATATTAGATCGTTTAGCTTCGCGCTGTTTTATATTCTTGCTCGCGTGTGCGTGATATTATAAAATCAAAGCGGATATGATAATATTTGTCGCGTTGATTACCGGTACACGTGGATCGTTGAAGCCGATATTGTAGACCCTTCCGCTGGGCAGGTGCACCCACCTATTCTTGACGCGGTCCAGTATGACGGAGGTCGGCACCACGAGATTCAGCACGAGATTGATCGGCTGCAGCTTCTGCAATCGCTCCGCCTGCGTCAACGTCCTCGGGAATCCTGCATTAGTGCCAATATATTTGCATATTTACGTTAGCGACGACCTTGACCGTAGCAATCAGCGTCATTTCCGTCACTCACCGTCCAGCAACCAATTCCGATCCGTCACTGATTCGATCTCCTCGCCGATGAGGGACATCATCGTGTTATCCGGTACGAAATTTCCATTGTCCATGTACTTCTTCACCTCCTTACCTAGATCTGCGAGCAGGTAGACGAGTATATAATGAACACGTGCGTTTTTTTAAATCTCTAGGAAAATCATATAGAAATGTCCTGTCTTTTTTTATTGACAATGTCGATGTTGATTGTATTTTTAAAATTAACAGAGAGGTAGAAACGCACGTGGAGACTTTATCTCTCATTGAAATTAAAAGTTATACAACCTGTAATTAAGATTATAAATTACAGATTAATAATGAGAGAAAGGAGAAAAAAGAAAATGACTCGAGGATATTATATTATCACAAAAAAAAAAAAAAAAAACGTACCAGTGCCGTTGGACACGTGGAGACGCAGCTTGTCGCCGCTGGAGATGTGGGCGACGTCGAACTGCTGGACGATCCTGCTGGACACGGTGCCCTTTCCGGATGCCGGGGCGCCGAGGATGACGGCCCTGAGGACCGCGGCGGCGCGGCACGTGGTGATCGCCACCATGAGAGAGAGGGACTCGATCTACGACGCTGACTTCCTCCTCCGTACGATCAACGAGAGTGTCGTGAAAACGAAGTTACGCATGGTCCGGACCCTATTCTCGTCTTCCCCTCCTCCCGCGCCTTCCTCTCCACCGCTACTATTACCGCGCGCGGACTTTGACAGGACGAGATAATCAGCTGACGGCGACGTGACGCGGGTGCGTCGTGACGTAACCATCGTTTCGTAATCGTCAGCGCGCAAGCTCATCGAGGATGACGTCGAGGACTGCAGTCAAGTAAATTTATTCATTACTTATTATTTTAATGCATTATTATTATTGTATCATTCCAACAATCAATTCCCAGATATAGCACCATGTCCAATTAAAATCGGCGCATAAGACATCTTTAAGATATTTTTAAGATATCTTTTAGATATAAGACTTCTTAAAGATGTCTTGTGCTCTAATTTTGGACATGGTGCTGTCTGGGTTCATTCCATAGTTTAAAATTTGCGAAAAAAAAGTCTAGTAGTGTGAGTGAATTTTCTAGATCGTGCGAAAAAATAAGTAGCATTACGACGTATTAATCGATAATTTTTTAATGTGATTACAGATCCTAATTAAATCGATTAAATGTAATATAATTGTCGACCAATTTAACGTCACGTTTTTGAAGCGGCGAAAGAATAGCCGCGAAAACAGTGTCACATGTCACGTGCTACTGAAAAATTCAATGCGTTCGAAAATCTATTCGCCGAAGTAGAGTCGCGCTCTGATTGGCCAATCGGAAAATTCCCCAAATGGTTACTCCGTTCGACGATAGTTTTACGAACGCAACCCTCGGGTACGCTGGTATTTTTGTGTTGGCATCCCTGTTGGCGCCAATAAAAGACGCCATATTTCTTTCTTTTAGAAGTCGAGTCTCGTTCTCTCGTAGCTTTCTTTTTCGTAAAAAATTTAAATATCGCGAGTCGCAGAATCTGTAATTAAATTAATCGATTTAATTCGCCGAAATGTCGGAGGAGGAGCCTCATCAGGAGATGCTCGATCGGATCGCAAAAGCGCAGATGGACTTGAAACTCAGACTCGAACAGGTGTCGAAGCTCAGGGGTGAGTGCGATAGAGAATTATTCTCGATCTTCTTTTCTCATTTAAGATTGTAATTAACGAGTTGACAATAGATCCTAATGAAAATATTAATATTAATATTAATATTAATATTAATATTAATATTAATATTAATATTAATATATTTAATTTTTAACATTAATTCGTGCGTTGCAGTTGATTGTGCGAGGATGCAACTGGAATTGCTAAAGCTCTACAAGCCGCAGTGTTTGAAGATACTTGAACCGTTGCGGACCGTTTCGGAGATGAGTCCCTCTCGGAACAATAATGATGATGCTGACGATGCTGATAATTGACAAATAATCACGAGAAGGTATTTATGTTGAAATATATTTATTACACTTTGAATATAGGTAGGACTGACACATCGATGATCAACATGTATCCGTGTAACGCCGTTTTATATAACGTAAACAATACTTGATACAATAGACAGTAATAGATATTGGATTTTTTTGCGAAGATAGACTGACACAGAATGGGAAGCTGCGTCGAGCATCTCTCGGTTTTTCTTCCCCCTTTCTCCCCCCTTTTATCTCCTAGTCGCATTTCTTTAATTCTTCTTCTTCCCGAACCGGCGCATATTTATTTCTAGAGCGTGCGAAACAAATTTATTTAATTTATATAAAACAAATCGGCGCTAGATCTCATTTTCGCTGAAATTTTTCACGGCGCGAGTAATTATTTTTTTTTACACACAGAAAATTACGCGCCAAGTACAAGTTGAGGCGCTAGATGAGGAGATAGACGCATTCTCGCGCTGACGTGTTTTTTTCTTTTTTTTTTTTTAGTTTTCTTGCTCTCTTATATACTTAACGATAATAATTTATACACATATATACTTGTATTTGATTTCGCGCCCGATTTTATTTGCGAGGCGCTCGTCCGGACGTGATAGTGACTCGTCGATGACTGTATATATCTGTGTCCGAGGGTCTCTATTATTATTGTCCCTATATAATTCATTAATCTCGTTGTTCAGTTCAGCGGAAGAGAAAGAAGGTCGTATGGGGTTTGGAAAGCCGACCGCGCAAATACACAGAGAGAATTTTCTCTTAGAATTTACCTTGAAAATCATGGTAATCGTGAAACAATAATATGGCATGGAAAGAATTTTGAGAATTTCTCTGATTAATATTTATCACAATATAAATAATAATATCTATATAACAATAAAATATAAAACATGTTTGATTAATTTTACTAAACTGCATAGTAAAATTTACTAATTATATAGTAAAATTTATCAAACATATTTTATATTTTATTGTGATAGATATTATTATTTTTATTGTGATAAATATTAATCAGAGAAATTCTTATAAAATTCTTTCCATACCATATTGTCCGATTACCATGATTTTCAGGATAAATTCTAAGAGAAAATTCTCTCAATATGTGTGTATATATGTGTATCTGTGTATGTGTGTGTTTGTGTGTGTGGCACACACCTCGCAAATAGATAAAACGCCTTGTTAATTTATTATTTAAATATATCATCTACTTCTTTTTCCCTCCGAATTCAAGATTCTTTAAATTTCCTTTCAACAGATAAATAACGCGTTATTTTTCGCTAATTAGATATATATATTTTTTAATTTTTTGTTGAAATTATTGTTTCCTTTAATTCGGGATCCTCTGAAATTTTTTGCCGACGAAGGATTTGTATGTAAAATCATGAAAGAGCGTCGTGTGCAAAAAGGAGCTGGAGTCGAGTCGTACTTTTTCTCGAGATCCGAATTCGCGGTCTCGAATCGAAAGAAAATGGATATTCCAAATTATTTATCCTTTTTCTTTTTATTCCGATAAGCGATATAATTCTCTTGCTAATTATTCTTTAGATCCAATTTATTTCGATTCGAGAACAACCTTTCGTGTGCCAGCCCGTCAACCCTCAGCGGATACCATACAGGATTTTGCAGATCCCTATTTAAAAAAGAAAAAGAAACTTTATCACATTTGATAATATAAAATGCAGAAAAAAAAACTTTACACATGTATATTCGCGTTACATACAAGATGATATGATTAAAATCAGTCCTTCATAAATCTTTTAAATCTTTTTTTTTCCTCAAACAAGATTACATTTATCAGAGAGAGAGATCACAGAAATTTATAATGAATTATATATTATAATAATTTATAATTTATATGATATCCGCTGAGGGTGAATCTCCTCGATTATTATTCAAACATCCTTATCGGTGAGCCGCCGATTATCCGGACGAAATATTCTCAGGAAGAGAGAGGAAAAAAAAATTAAATTACAATAATAGGTATATACACAGTCAAACAAGATTATAAAAAATAACAATATAAATTAATCTCTCAATATAAATTAACAAATGGCGAATCTCCGTATAATCTCGAAATCTCCTCTCTCTCTGCGGATGGGAAATCAATCTCCCTCAAATCAATATCCGAACAATTGGCGGTCCGACCGTTCATTTCCGGCGCGGAACCTCGGGGCTTCCTCGTTCGCGGTTTCTTATCGTTCGGACAAGGTTTGCTGCAGGGCGTCGAGGGCGCCCGCGTGATGCGGACGACGTCCCGACGACGATGATGACGACGACGACGACGGTGTTTCGTACGCCGGCGACGCCCGGAAGTAACGGTGCTCGTATCGCGCGTGATAGAGTCGTAGACAGGAGTCGCGTGCGGAACGCGCGCGACACTGCGCGATCGCGGCCCCAGGAGGCTGCAGCTGCGACAGGAGCAGCGCGGCGTTCGCGCACGACTGTCGCTCGGCGATCGTCAGCTGGCTCGAGGTCTGTCCCTCTCTGGAGTCGCAAATCTTGCCGGCCTCCGCCGCGTAATTAGCCAGACAGGGTAGCAGCCCTTCCTCGTCGTGCGCCTGTAGATCAATGATAAGGGTTCGTTATCACGAGGAATATCTCCCTCTGGGTAAAATATTTGAAAAAAATAATACTAGAATGTGTGTGTGTGTTAGGAAGAATTTATATATTATTAAAAGGATAATGAATATATAAAAGAATTTATATATATTATTTTAATTAAATAAATGGAGATGTTAAGATATTTTAAATAATATTTTAAAATAATGTTATAATATTTTTTGCTGAATATATATATATATAATATTACTCTCTTCGTTGTCTTTTAATTAATTTTATATATTACAAAAACATTTCTTTTTAATATAACATTTGCTTTATATAAAAAAACCTTTTTAGAGTATTTAAAACAATTTCGTTTCAATCTTCTTTTTATATGATAAATTAGATTCATCTTGAATCTAAATTTGCATTTTGTTAATATATTCAGAGAAACATATATTATTATATATATTTTATATATATAAAATTAAATTAGCCAGGCAGGGTAACAGCCCTTCCTCGTCGTGCGCTTGTAGATCAATGATAAGAGGTTCGTTATCACGAGGAATATCTCTCTCTGGCTAAAATATTTGAAAAAATAATACTAGAATGTTAGAAAGAATTTATATATTATTAAAAAGATAATGAATATATAAAAGAATTTATATACATATATTATTAAAAAAGACAAATGGAGATGTTAATATTATATAATATTTTTTGTCGAATACATATACATATATAATATTATTTTCTTCATTGTCTTTTAATTAATTTTATATATAACAAAAAACATTTCTTTTTAATATAACATTTGCTTCACATCAAAAAAGCTTCTTAGAATATTTAAAACAATCTCATTTCAATCTCCTTTTTATATGATAAATTAGATTCATTTGAAATTAAATTTGCATTTTGTTAATATATTCAGAAAAACATATATTATTATGTATATTTTACATAAAATTAAAACAGACAATGGGAAAGAGAGTAAAGTCTTTTTTTTTTAATATACATATATTGATAAAATGCAAATTCTGTCCCAGAGTAAATTTAATTTTTCATATAAAAAAAGATTGAAACGAGATTGTTTTAAATATTCTAAAAAGGTTTTTTGATGTGAAGCAAATGTTATATTAAAAAGACATGTTTTTTGTTATATATAAAATTAATTTTTAAATATTCTAGAAAGGTTTTTCGATGCGAAACACATATTCTTTGTTAGATTGAAAAAAATATTTGGAGAAATATTTGAAGTTTAAAATTACTGATTTGAGAGACGTTTTTTATGAAATTTTATATAGGCTATTATAGATGAATTTACATATAAAATATCCCAAAAATAAATCTGTAATATATAGATATATAGATTGAGTGTACGTACGCAAGCTTTACATATCTGCAGTTTCACACATGGCACGTAAAGCATCCGAGATGTATCGCCGGCTAGATTATCCACGGCTCGGCATCGCCATTCGATGGCTTCTAATTCCGGACAGCTTCTAGGTTCCTCGATGGCTGTATAATCCAAATAATTATGTATTATATACACATAATCTATATACAATCATTATATTCAAATAGATTTATTAAATTACAGATAATAAAATTATGAAAAATAAAATTTATATAGGAGAGAGAAATCTAAAGATATTAAAAAATCATCAAATTAATTGTTCTTTTTTTCATTAAAAAATTGGGTGAATGCTGTTATTGTTGTTAGGGAGTTTTTTTTTTCATATAATTTATTATATAATTTTCTATACGACTCTCTCTAATATTTTTTTCGCATACTTACATTCGCCGTCGTCTATGTTATTACTGATACTGCTCCTTTTATCGTTCGTTCTACCAACGTTCTCGCTATTACTGTTAGGGCTACCGTTGTTATTCTCGCGGAAATTTGATGTCAGATTATGCGCTTCCTTCTGCGTCTTTTGCGACTCTTTCTGAGCCGCGGCGTTATTTCGGAGATTGTTCAGCGTCTTCTGTAGCAAGTAAGCTGCCGCAATTCGTGGCTTTAACTTATTATCTTGCAGCTAAACATAAATTTTATTTCATTTTATGATTATTTTTGTATTGTAATTATTATAATTTATTAATTATATTATTTGTGCTAATCTTTATATAATTCATATCTTTCTTGTACATTTTCCACTTAATTATAATTTAAAAAATATTAAATCAAATCTAATTTTAATTATATTTCCTGAAAATCTTGATATTTAAATAATGAAATACTTAATAATTTTAAGGATGATATATTCTAATAATAAGAGAGAAAATTTAACACATTTACATATATTAAATTAAATTTAAATTTTATTTTTATAATCAAATAAAATTTTGTCGCAAAAATGCAGAGCAAAATTACCTCTTCCTCGTCCTCTAAATTGGGATCTTTCAAAACTTCCTTGATAATTGAGCTTAACATGTATCTCAATTTTGGATCTAGTTTGTCTTTTTGCTCGTCATCTTTCGGTTTCAAATTCTCGGCCATATTCTGTCGAGATTTATAAGAACACTTCGATTATTCATTCCATAAAAAAATTGCGAGCCGTTATTTTTAATTAATTAATTTTCAATAATTTAATTTTTATTTGAATTTAAATATATATTTATTTAATTAATATATGTTTAATTTAATATATAAATTAATAATATGTATAATAAATTTCTCTTATATATCTCTTTCTTTGAAGAATTATTTAATAATAAACTGTAATAATTGCGATATATATATGTACTTCGTAATAGCGTTGCAACATCCATTCGTTGTCCTGATTTTGCGTGTCCAGTCCGCCCGTAAAAGCAGCCTTCTTCTTTCTACGATCGATGCCGAAATATTGGGACCAATCGACACTCTTCTTTCTCACCTGGACGAATTTCGATTTGTCCTGTTTCGTAATATTTTCCTTTTGACCCTTCGGAGACGGCGTCATTTTCGGCGGCGTTTCCGATGATGTGTTTTCGTGATCGTGATCGTGATCGTGTTCGTGTTCGTGTTCGTGATCGTGCACATGATCGTGTTCGTGTTCGTGATCGTGATCGTGATCGGCTTGATGAGTGCGATTATGCGTGTCCGTGGATTGCGTGCCGAATAGAGCTCCCAGGTCTTGAGCAACCTTGCAATGTATCGTTAAATGCGTATTTAATATACAGCTTGCATTTATACACGGAAAAAAATTAGCTACCATAGCTAAATTTTAGCTGTCTCTATATTACACATGAAATTTAGTTATTATGTCTAAATTTTAGCTATGATAACTAATATTTTTTAGCTATAGAATTCTCCGTTAAACTATAGCTAAAAAATATTAATTACCATAGCTAAATATACAGTAGTATATTTAGAAATATATGTTGATGTAGATAATATTTCGTTATAATGAAACGATATTAATCGATTTGAAATTAAAAAACTCGAGGAGGCAAATGATTACGATAGAGAGGATATTATATCCTTCATCCTCAACCCTTCTATCAATGCATAATTTTTTACCTTTATTTTACCGAATATTTTTTTCTCGTTATATTTTAGAAGATTTCCGAATACAAAGACTTTGTATTTTGTTTCGAGCAGAGAAAAGTTTCATAGCAAATTTTTTATACGTAAAGTTGCTTTGCATGTCCAGATAGTTGTTTACTGACAGAAGGGTTAAATGAATGTTCTCTTTTATCATATCACCTTAGGATCCGTGGTCTTTAGCTTAGTCTGGGTGGGTCTGGGGCTTCTCTTAGCGATCGGATAACGCTTTGTCAGCCTGCGATAATTGCCGAATTCACGACCGATAGGATATCGGCTATTGACGTTTCTACGTTCCATCGTAGGCGACAAGTACAGGATACTTTGATCCTGATCCGCGACGTCGTCGTCGTTCTTCCTTGATGACGAGTCCTTGCTAAGCAGTTCGCCCCAAGACATTGGTCCTGCCGTTCTGTCGAGCAAAAGCATTATTATTCTTAAGCCATTAATGGTTATCAATGTAATTTAATTTAATTTTTATTCATTTAAAATAGTGTAATAACGATATGAATTTTAATGTAATTTTGATAGTCATGGAAAATTTTTTTTGACAGATACTGATAAGATTGTATCGCAAGAAATTTAATTGTTTTCGCGAGGACAGAAATATCTATTTTTCTAATAAAACGGAATTTAATTTAATTTTTATTTATCTAAAATGGAAAATGTAGTTATAATATATAATATGAAATTTGGATAAATTTTAATTTAATTTCGACAATCATGGAAAAATTGTGTTTGAGAGGTAAGATTGTATTTGCATCGCAAGAAATTTTCTTATTTTCGCAATAAGATTTCCGTTTTTATTAGAGAAATAGGAGAGAAATATCTTTCTCTAATAAATCTTTTTCTAATAAATTTTAGAAATAGGAGAAACTGTCAAACTTAAATTAAGATTTATCCAAAATTTATATTATATCAACTACATTATTTTTGATTTTAGATGAATAAAAATTAAATTAAGTCAGATTGATTAAAAATTTCTTATATCTTATAATTGTGATCTTCGTAATGGATCTCGAGGAAAGTGGCAGCTGGAGGAAATCCAACTCACTCGTATACTTTGTTCCCTCTACCAGCTCTGTATCTGTCGTACAGCGTTTGTAATGCGGTTAAATAATCGTCGTCGTCCATCTCGTCGAGAGAACCGTATGGAGAACCGTCCTGCAGTTCCTCCACGAACAACCTCGCCAGTTCCTTGTCGTCCGGGTTCAATCGTTCGCCGGCGCCGCCTCGTTTGCGGCTGCCGCTTCGCTCGCGTTCGCGAAAGATGGAGGCCACCGGTTCTTCCTGCAAACGTTAATTATCCTGAATAATTATCTAGAAATTAGAAATTGTCTAGAGAAAAATTCTTCAAATTGCGGGGTCTGATCTCGCGATTTGGGAATAAAAAAACTGGCCGTCTCTATCGCTCTATTATTCGCTTTCTTTATCAGATGTCTGTCGAAATCGAAGAATTTACCTGCTCTGGTAGAGTCTCCAAATAATCGAGCAACGCTCTCTCGAATAATTTGTTGTTCAGGCCCTGGAGACCCTCCCCCACCGTCTCTAGCTGGCCGTTATCTGAAATCGCGATGGAATTAATTAGTAAATTATATAAATTCAATATTATGTAAAATTCGTAAAAAAATTTCTATCTCGTTAATATTTATTATTTATTGTATATATTATATTACATTTATATTTATTATATATATTACAAAGACTAATACATATAATAAATATAATAATAATAATATATATGTAATAATAAATATAATAAATATAAATATAATATAAATATAATAATAAAAGATCGATATAATGCGATGAGAAAAGGCGAGATTTTTAGCTTTTACGCGATAAGAGAAAAATCTCTCTTAGATCCTGGTTCTCTTACCGGGCAGGAACTCGATCTCCTCGTCCTCCTCGTCGAAGTCGCGATCGAACTTGCGGTCGGCGCCGCCGCCGTGATACTTGAACGAGTGGAGATCGTTGTAGTATTCCGGCGAGTCCGCCGCGTCCAGGGATCTCTGCTTTCGCGCGACCGCGTCCAGGGCGCTCCTGAGAGACTCCCGATTTGGCTGCCGAACCGCGGGAACCAGCGCGTACGCGCCGGTTCCCAGGATCAGCAGCTGCAGCATCCACCTTCGCGATGCCATTTGATCCTCGAACTGCTCGGTAGAAACGTATAGTTTTATGCAGATATAATTAAAATCACCTAATTGGTTCTCTGTAATTAAATTTATTTTCCAAATTTTCTCTTCTAAAAAAATACATATTTTTATCTATGTTTTTGTGCAAAAGTTATATTAATTTATATTAATAGCTTTAATTTATATGTATGTGTATATTTAAAAAATTGGGGATTATATATATATATATTAATTTTAATTATAAATATATATTGATATTGATTAAATAATATATATGTATATAAGTGTTATTTAATATTTATTTTTAATTTTTCAAAATGAAAACTTAATCTCTACTATAATCTTTATTAATCTCTCTGAGATAAATTTTACGTTTTATATATTATAATCTCTATTTTTTTAAATAAATTTTTTGATTGACTTTATTCGACTCTTTTCAATCGTAAAATTGAAATCTACGTCATAATAAATATATATAGATATATTGACTATGTCTATTTTGCATACTGTGTACTAAGCTGATATCGATTTTGTTAATAGGGTAGCGAAGTCCTTCGCGCGAATGAAGACGTATCGAGAACGATGTAACGAAACTGCGTAAGCCAAAACAAGATTGTAATCAAATCATCATCATTTGTGGAAAAATTCTTCGTATGTATTTATGTATTTATTTAATTAATTATAAATTATAAAGTTGTGGCTAAATAATAGTAAAGTAAGAAAATATACTACAAAGTATAAAACTATTAAAAAAAATTCTTTCGAACATAGTATAATTTGAGTAATTAAAGAAATTGAGAGTATGTTTATAATTAAAAAAACATGAAAGAGTCACATACATTATATTAAATTAAGTAATTAAACTGTATCGAATTAAACTGTATCAATTAAATACAAGCTATTGTCGCGCAATACAAATATCTCTTTCGGGATCGATAAACGTATATAAAGGTCTTCGATTGATATTCAGCAATGTATAAATTGCTATGTACGCAAATATTTCGCATATTGATTTCCAAACATTTGAGCTTGACATTCAACCTTTTCGCTTTGGAGAGTGCTTAAAGTGTCATTAATAAAATTTGCATTGCGGTTAAATAAAGGTACGGATTAACTTACTACAGTTTGCGATTACAATTGAAATAAAATATAATTATATAATTGTATAATTTATAAATTGTAATAATTATAATATAATATATAAATTATAATTATAATATAATATAATTTATAAATTGTATTATATAATTAATATAAAATAATTTATATACAATTCTCACAAAAGTAAAAATCGATACGAAATATCTCATCTATATTTTGATATCGTTAGCGCGCCTAATATAATCATATTTTATATATATAGCGAAAGATTATTATCATATACACAAGTTTCTTGACATTCTCAAAAATTTACATGAAACGTAATCGTTAATAATAACTTATAGTCGTCGTAGTCGCGAATAACGATTAATAAAATATGTCGTGTTTAAATTAAAAAGCAAGGAGGTCAGATATTTGCGGCGCGGATCGAATTATCAGTTGATGACCCGACGTTTATTCGCTCGTGTCATGTAATTTCGTAATCTGCGAACAACGACCGAATATTTACGATGCCAGCGATATTAAAATGACACAAATGACGAAGCGCGCGAGTTTCGCAATTTCGCCTCGACGGCGAAAAACGGGACGGACATTCCGATGATTTCCGAGAGAAAATCCGGATCACGACGATATAGAGAATTTTTTTTCCCCGCACAATTTATATTATATTGGACAATTAATTCCATCGGCGATTCGATTGCGTAGACACGCACAGGAATTTCGGTCACGAGTGGCTCGTCGAGGGGGGAGAGAGGAGGAGAAGAAGATGAAATTACGATCGGAAAATTGCGCGCACTGTGTGAGGTCGGTGAAATTAATTAATTGGAAATTAATTGACGGTCCTTCGGCGCGGGCGAACTGAGGGAGGGACGTACCTGGTCGATTTAATGTCTCATCCGCGTGACACCCTTCGACAAACCCGGTGACTTGTTAGCGCGTGCGGTTCTCCTTTCTTTTCTTTTCTCTTGTTTTTTTTCTCGTATTTTTTCAACTACGTCGCAACGTCGTCGACGACGATATTCCCCGGATGCGCATGGAATCCCGTCCTGCTTTCTGTCGACCAGGACGACCGCCAATGGCGACGGCCTTTATATAGGGCGACAGGGCGTAGGATCGATAGAAACGCGCATGGAACTTTGACAGCTAACCGGCAGCAACAAGTAAAAGGGGGAAGAAGGAGGGTGGAGGGTGGAAAGGGTTTAGGCGGGGTGTGTCGAGGGGAAAAAAACACGCCGACCGGAAAATTCTCTCTTTCGTCCTTTATATCCGATGAAATTTCCATGAGAATTAAATTCGACTCCTTTTGGAAATCCTTGTAATCGCGCGACGCTACTTATTGTTAGTTAATCTCGAAATAATAATAGCGTCGAGTGTCTCGCTATTTTTCGATCTCGGTGTAGGCGTATCGGCTATCGATTTTTGCTATTTTGGAAAGTTTCGCACGTGATTTTTTTAAAAATTCAGCTCGCAGTTAGCGATCATCGAGAGATATTTAGGGGAGCGAAATGGTAAAAGAAATATTTTACGTCGAGTCTCCATCTTGAAAAATAAGAGGAGATATCGAAATTAGAAAATTAATTCGCAATTGGAAATAAAAGGATCGATTTAAATGTAAATGTTGTTGTCGTAGATACGTAGATGAATATATACTGAACGAAGAATTTTTTTAATATAGGACGCCACAAATATTTCCTGGTCGCTCTCTTCAGTAGCCGAGTAAAAAAAAATCGTTAAAAAACTATAATGACATAACATTACTAAAAACTGGTTTAAAGTCGCGGATTACGAGAAAAAGTATAAAAAGAGACTTTGTTCTTTTCTTTTAATCAGTTTCTTTTAGATTATTTTTTTTTCGCAGATTTTAAGATATAAAAATGTATATTATTTGCATAGAACTCCTCCGCGTGCGATCTTATATTTATATGTATACATATACGTATATGTGTTTTTAATCGAGAGATAAGTATACGCAAAAGCAAAGTCTTATCGCGTGAGTCTCGAGAGTAAAAGCTCAATGATAATGGAAATATAATTTCGCTCGCTGCGAAATTAATTGGAACGAAAAAGGAGCTTAAATCTAATGAATTAATTCCTCGTACGTGCAAAAAAAGGAGGAGAATTCTATTCGGAAAGCGTACTTTTTTTTATTTGTGCAAAAATAATGTGCAAATTATATACATTTATAAAGTATAATTACACATTTTTATACCTACTTATATAAGTATGATACACATAGAAAAATTATCAACGTTTATAATATGTAACGATTAATACGTAATTATAAGAAAATAGCATAAATATGCAATTATGTTAATACTCGCATTAAAGTCTGTACATGGTGTTCAGTATAGATAGAACATCCAGTAGATCGATATAACCGAAGAGAAAATGATAAAGAATTGAAAAAATATTTTTTAAAGTATTTTACTTTTACATTTAAAATCTTTTTTCTCAATTATGTGCAATCATATGTATATCTTATATCTTTTATTTGTTTCTTTTTTTTTTGCAAAAAATAATCGTCGATTCTACCATAATTTATATTGAACACTATATGAGCGTTTTATAGTTTTTTTAAAAATTATAAATTATATTATAAATATTATCTATAGTTTCTCATAAGATCTTTCTAGTCAATTGAAATGTCCAAGTATAAAAAATGTTTCGATAATTGTATCGCAAATAATCAGAAAATACATTTCGCAAGATCAGTAAATTGCAATTAAAACTAATCAGTCACAAAATAATAAAATTACGAATAATTGACTAGAAAATTAGATATATAAAAGTTCGCGCGAAGATATATGTATATATTTCGGTACCATATATGAAAAAAAAAAAAAAAAAAAAAAAAATGGAGGAAAAGAGGAACGATCTGCATTCTTTTGCACGTTCGTCATTGGCGATTTTTGGCTCTCGATTCGAAAGATCAGCGCTTTTGTGTTACGGACAGATGTACTATTATCGATATCTACCTACGATATCGCTTATCCATGTCAAAGATAAATGGTAGATTTATCAGGGACGATAACAAGGTAGACTAAGAATTAAGTCGCGAATATCCAGCAGTGCTCGCTCGATGTTTTGCGCGAAAATTCGCACTTCGGAGGAACCGTATAATTCGAATAAATCTCGGAAAAGTGAAAGAGGGAGATAACGATCGCTCAGCTGATCTCAGCTGATCTCGCGCATCCTTATCTCTGCTCGATTTTTTTCAAATCATGCGATATACGGAAGCGGATCCGATCATGGAGCAAAGAAGT
Organism: Prenolepis imparis; assembly: GCF_030444845.1. Taxonomy (NCBI): domain Eukaryota; kingdom Metazoa; phylum Arthropoda; class Insecta; order Hymenoptera; family Formicidae; genus Prenolepis; species Prenolepis imparis. Next base: position 2,673,291 of record NW_028141172.1, on the reverse strand, counting down.
TACGCGCAACAGCTGAACGAGGCGTCCACGAGCGGCGAACAATCATCGGCAACCGGTATCAGACAATGAGCGAGCGCGATATCGCATCTTATCACACTCAGGCGCGACGTTATTTTTATAGAAAACGTTATATCGTAAAAACACAGCGCACTTCTTTCTTTTTTTCCGGATCCCTTTAGCGACGTCGTGCACGGGAACGCAGACGATAGAGATGCAGGAGAACGCGCCGATCGTTTACGCCAACAGCACCGTCATCACGATGCAACCGACAGGTGTGTGTGTATGTGTGTGTGTATATATATGCGTGTGAATACATATGGCTTCGCTGATAGTAAGATAACGCGAACTTATTAACGACTAGACTAGTCAATCAGATATTTGTTCTTTTTTCCCCATAAATAGATATTTAAAAGGAATTATTATCATTACTGGTTAGAAAAAAAAAAGAGATCAAATGGAGTATTAATTATTTTATTTCAGTTTGTTTTAGTTTACATTAATAATTTTTTCTACATGTAATTCAATGTAATTCAACAAAGAATTTTCATTTATACATACATTGGAAAATACATATATGGAAAAATATAATAATATAAAATAAAACAAATTGTTAGAATATATATATATATATAAGAAAATTTAATAAATTGTAAAATAAAAAACCAACTGAAATAAAATAATTATTAATATATCGATATCTAAACATATGTAAGTGATAATTCTTAATTTAAGTTAAATTTATATTGTTATAATAGATAAAAGGAACACATTATTAGCGTAAATTATGCTGAGGTAATCGGCAGTTTATTTTTTATTTATGAAAGTGCATTGCTCAAGAACTGCGGTTGATATAAAGACGTGGGAAGAATAATAGTTTAATTTCTCTTATATCGGCCTTTGATGGGTTAATGAGAGTCTACGTTACGTAACACGACGGAATCGATCTCTCGATTAATTCGAGTGCCCGCGTAACTTAATAAAATTCCAAGCGGTCTTTTATGTTGTTCGCGAGCGTCACATCATTACGCTCCTTGCAGAAGGTGAACTACGATTTCCTCGAAGACCTATTCCCATCAGTACCCTGGACTGGATCTCGACACCTAGGGCGCAATTGAACGCGACCTCCGGCACGCAGTTCTTGGCCGGAGTCGAACAGTTGGAAATTCAGCAGGTTATTGATTTGAGTACTCGTACGTACAATATTTAACGCATCTCAAACTCGCCTATCATCCTAAAGAAAAAGAACGGAGCAGAGAGGGGAAAAAATATATATAAATGAATAAAATACTCTTATAAATAATTATATTATAATATAAATATATATTAATTTATTTTTATTTACTGCAGGAGTTGATATTTTTTATTTTTATTCATTTATATATATATATATATATATATATATATATGTATATATTTCTCTCTTTCTCTTTCTTTTATTATATAATATTAATTATATATCATATATGTATAATTAATGTTATAATTAATATTAAATTTTATTTACAGATTATTTAAGAGGTATATATGATTTATATTTATCGTTACATAAATTGTAGAGATTTTATTTTTTATTGTAGATTTAATTTATAATATTTGGAATTATATATATGTATAATGTAATGAGTAATTATATACACACATAAATATGTATCAGTTCGAATAAGAAAAAAAAAAATATATATACAAAAATAAAATAAAAAAAATATATACGCAATTTACGCGAAATACTCGATAGTACTCGGCAGAACGGAAAGGGGAACTCAGTACAGGGTGAAAGTACCGCGGGCGGAAACGCTGTTCCTGGCCATGGAGTCCAAGATGGAAACGCATTCGCGGATGTTCGGCTGGTACAAGGGTTTCGTGCTGAATGTCCTGGATCAATGCGGCGAGACTGCGTTCGTTATGCGAAAGGATCCCAGTTGGATGCACTTACCTGGATCGCGACAGGCAAGTTAACATACCATAGGCGTCGTATTATACCCCTGCACCATTCCCCTGTAATTATTCGCGCTCACGCCTTCGAATCGATGTTTATTAACTGTCGAGGTATCGCATAACTCGTAAAAAACTTGTAAAAAAAATATATACATTTATATAAAAGTTATATAAATATATATAAGTCATTATATAAAAGATTATATATATTATAGCTATTATATAAAAGTTATATTTATAATAAAAAATATATAAATATAATTATATATATATTGTATACACGATTAAAATTATATTGAAATAGAGATACATATCTATTTAAACTGAAACGAATGAAAAGAGTAGGATTACTCATCGATTGTCGGCTATAAACAGAAATAAAAGATAAAAGACCTTGATAGATGTGTGGTGCGGATGAGTTTTCATCCTTCTGTTTGATCATCTCATGCGTTTTTGCAGAAAATCACAGTGGAAAGCGCGAATTTCATCGGTAGCGTAGAGGAGAATTTTAGTTTGATAGGACCAAACTTTACGGTGTATGATGCGTACAAGGAACCTCTTTGTAATATATATGGACCCAATATCTGCGGCTGTTGCATGTACAAAGAAGCGCAATTCCAGGTGAGTGAATCATCCAGATGTAAAATATGTAAAGATGTCGCGAGTTAAAAATAGTACCATAAATGATTGCTAAAAATAATAACTATCTATACTTGTCGGGGATTGGAATCGTGCATATTTGTTTCAATTTTTTTGTTATTTATCACGCATAATTTTAATATTATTTATTCAGAAATATTAATTTACATGCATAAGAAAACAAAAATATAAATTTAAATATATTTATTATATTAGGAATATCATATTTCTATTTTTAGAATATTAATTATATTAATATATAAATATATTAGTTTATTAACTTTTTATATTAATTTTTATTTTAAGAATATTATATTAATTTATTGTAAGAATATGATATTAATATTTTTTCTACTTTTATCTATTTATATGTGTGTTTGTGCGTTTTTTTTTCCGTTTTAGATCATATCCTTAGATGGATCGCGCCAAGTCGCATCGCTGATACATCAATGGGACCACTTATCGGTCGATTATATTTTATTGCTCACATTTCCAGTAGACACCGACGTAAAATTGAAAAGCTTACTCCTTGGCGCATCATTCTTGATAGTTAGTGATCGATTTTCTATTGCATCGCGATAATCGCTTTCTGATTTTTCTTATATATATATATATATATATATATATATATATATATATATATTATTATATAAGCAATTATTTAAATATAAATATAGTAATTGTACTCATTATTAGGGTCGCCACCTCATATATCTTACAAATTTTCGTCTTGTTCCAGGAATATCTATATTTTCAACGAATAAGAAAAGCGTCCAGGAGATAGATGATTACAAACAAATTTACAATTTAAAGTAATCATCATTTTTCTCTATGCAAGTGCAAGTGGATACACAGGTACCTTTTGAGAAAATAATTTATATTTTCCTTCTTTTAACAGAAATTACCTTATAGAATGGTTATATAAATACGTTATATAAACGCGCTGATTGGATATCACCTAATTATTCAATATTCTAATTAGTATTGCATAATATGTAGTATGATAAATACTCACCGCGACTTTTATATGTTTGCGAAAGATAAACAAAGTAGGAATTAATAATAAGGAAATTTCGATTTTTTAAGTAAAATTTCGAGTGAGGAGCAAGTTCTTTTTTGAAAACGTTCGAACAGCATAATGTAAAATTGCATATCTTTTATAGACATATTTATATTTTTATTTGTATTGTATTCGTGTTCCTGTATAAGAATTACGTATTATTAGAAAGAGGAAAGAGAGTTTTAGAGATTAAAATATATATACATATATACACAATGAAATTATATATTTCAAATAACTTGGCAATAAAGTCGCTCTTTGAACATATTTATCAACAGTTTTCTGTTTAAATGCAAAAGAGATAAGAGAAGTGCAAAACAAGCACTTTTCAGACAGTTTTCAATGTTGCAAAATCGCTCGTATGATATACGTATAATTCGGCAAAGGTTTGCTTTAGTATCAGTCAACGAGATTTATTATTATATAAATAAAAAAATATTAATCTATAACGTGGGAATAAATTGCAAAAAGAATTAATATATAGAATTTCAAATCAATTTTTTATACAAATCTTCATTGAAAAATAATTACTAATAAGTACTAATTTATTCAAAAGTCCATGTATCTTGGATTATTATCTCGTGTCAAATCTGTTGGCTCTCGGATGCAACAAGATTAAAATAAAAAAACAAACATGAGAAAAAATGCATCTTAGAGAGAAAATTTAAGCAAATAAAAAATTGATCGATCGAAATTTTAAACTTTGAGCATGTAATTTTATCATTATTAGTAATTTGCTATTTTTCTCACATATTTATATTTCTTTCTGTGTGCCATCTAGTCATCGAATTAAATTTAAAAAATATCTGGACATAAATATTATCTGCCAATACTAGAAGAGCGATCTAATGTAAAAATTTGAAGCTACTGATTTCGGTCTATTTCAGTGAAACTCGACAATATTTGGCTAATATATAACATATAAGGTAAATCCTCCAGTGGTTGGACATGTCCCAATGTATAAACAATCTACTAAATATTGATTGTTATTATATATAAGTATTATGCGTTAAATATTATAAAGTATTGATTATTGAATTATATTTTTTCATAATTTTATTTTGAAGCAAGACTTTTGAAAAAAGATTAACACTAAATATGATAATTACATACAAACAAATGTTCCATAATTCTCTAGTTGGGTTGCTTTCACATATCAAAAAATCCGCCAAATAAAAGAAATTTATGTTTTAAAAAAAATTTATATATTTTATTATTTCAAATATTTCTAAAAAGCATGTCTCGTAATGTACCAGCAAATTCGTGATTATATATCTAATAAATTAAAATATAATTAAAGTAATAGAGCGTGTAACTATAAAATAAAGTTATTTTATAATTAACTAAATACACAATTGTAATATATACACATCTGAAAGATGATATAAAGTAAACAATTATGTATACATTTATACAATCATACATAATCATACGGCAAGGAGAGAAAAATGAAGGCAACATGAGAGAGAAAAAATAAATTGTTTTGATCACAACCACTAAAAAAAACGAAAAAAAAAAGAAAAAAAATCCCTACAATGTGATGCATCAACATCGATTGCATCTGATGAATATTTGCAATATCGTTAAAAAAAAGAAAATAAAAAACTTAAAAAACAAGATATAGCAGATAGACACAAGAAAAGAATTGAAGCTAGAGAAAAAAAGGCATGACAAAGGAACAAAAAAAACGAATTAAAAAAGATTATAAATAAAATTCAAAGAAAAACAAAATATTGACTAATTTAAATGTTATTTAGTTGATGTCTCCTCATTATTTAAAGTGTCTTGTCTATTCTTTTTAGTTTTTTATATAAATAAGTAAACTTTTTATTTTTATTTTATGACTATAAAAGTATTTCCTGTTAGATTAAATCAAATTGTAAGTTTAAAAGTTAATTTAAAGGAAATTTTCAGTTAAAAACAACATGAATATTTTTCAGCTTATTATGTCTAAACATTGGGACAGCATAATTCAATTATTGGAACAAATGTTTTGTCTTGTCCAAACATTGGGCCATTTATATATTTTTAATTTAAATTTTTATTTTATATTTAATTTAATTTTAAATTATTTTTTATTTTAATTTTTAATTAAAATTTTTATGTTATATGTAGGTATTCAATAAACAAAAATCTGTGCACTCTTTAAATAGTAGATATTTTAATCGATAAATATAAATATTTGAAAAATTAAAAATTGTTTCAATATATCAAAATTCTTATTGAATGAATCTAATACATTTATCCTACAAACGTCCAACCATTGGAACATTTGCCTTACTAGCTCTCATAAGGACCGCGTCTTTAATCTTTTTTTCTTTCACGCATGTTACGAAAATATCCGAATCATACCGAAGTCAGTGTATATTGCCACTCTTCAGTTTTCATTTCATAAAGCTTCGTCTCCAAGTCGGCTAAAGTCGGTTTTCAATTCGGGAACGCGCTTGAGATTTTCATACCATATACATACTATATACCATATTATTATCGTCGAAGCCTTCCTGAAGTCATCACGCACGTTACCCGAGTCTCCTCCATTTATCTACAGTGAATCCTTTGTCTTCTCTATTCACCTACAGTGAACCGATTTTTCGTGAATTAGAAGAGCAACTGGGAAGATATCTGGAAAGAGGACATAGGCATACAGGTAAATCGAAATAAAATATACAAATATAAAGGGCTTCTCGTGTCAAAGGAATTGTGTGCATTGTGTTTGGAACATCTTTCATATGAATCGATCGGAAAGCATCTTCTTCCTTCAACATAGCGTTATTGGATCGATATTTGACACGTGATTTTGGGGTAATGGGTATGTTCTGCATCACATGATTAGTAGAATAATAATTAGTTTCTTTGTGGCTAGAAAGAGATATCAAATATATGACAACATATATATTTAATTAGTATAATCGGTCGTGAAGAATAGTTTATATAGACATGATTTTATTCCGTTTGATTATTGTTTTATATTTTTTACTTTTACTTAAATAAAATATTGAAAAATTTGCAATTAAACCCGAGTACTAGTTATAGATCATTTTAAAAAAATACTTTTGGAGATTATTGGGTTATTATATCTAGTGAAAAAAAATAATAGAAATAATTTTTGCTTGCAATTTAATATTGCAATGCAAATAACATATAATTATAACTGATAATCGATAATAGTCTCGTAATCTAGTTGCAAATTGGATATATAAATTCAGAGTATTGCTTTAATACATTCAAAGTTATTTACAAATGAATAATTTGATTTAGATAAAAAAAAATAAAAATAAAATAAAAATAGAAGCATACATTTTTTGGCAAATACTTACAAATAATGCAAAATGTTCATATAAGAGACATTTTAGATAAATATTAAAGATAAAAATGTAAAATTAGACTATTTATACAATGGTGAAATTATTTATTTTAATCTTAGAAGTTAAAAAAATATTATTCAATTTAATTTTCTATACATTTTAATTATGCCACAACAATGTGCTTATTTTGCGGTTGTCATAATAAAATAAAGAGAAAATTGCAAACATAACTTAAGCATAAAAACTTGAGCATAAAATTATTTTTTTCCTCTTTATCAAAATTTAATACTATATTCTTTACACTATAAAAATTTCGAGATTATAATCTTTATATTACATTTTTAGTAAATTAAAAAAGAATCTTATTTTAATTGACACCATCTTACGTTTGATTATTTATCAATATAATGAAGTATATATTTTATTGTGTATATATTTTATTAAATATATCCAGTAAAAAGAAAACAAACACTGCTCAGAATTTAAAAAAGACAAAAAAAAGGATTTAAAAATTTCATAAAAATTCATATATGCAATTTCATAAAAAATTTGAAACTAATGATTTACATTTAATGTCTTTATTTACATGTGCGCGTATATTCTAATACGCATTGCTTTAACCTTTTCAATCCTAGCGTACGTTATGTTCGTTTATGTACAGAATTAATTTTGAGCTATTAATTACAATTGCATAACAGGAAGTTATATTTTTCGATGATATAACGATAGCTCAATGCAGTGCTATATAATTTCAACGAACGACGCGATCAAAAATTAAATCTTTGTTAAAAAATTAAGGAGGAAAAATATACGATTTATATTCTATATTTTTACTTTTGAAGGAATTTTAAACTTAATGAATGAATATACGAAATTTATAGTATAGCATATATAATGTTCCTTTCAGAATGATTTGTTTTCATATGCACGATAGAAGGCTATATCGAGAGTATCATTAATAAACCGTAAGCAAGAGAAAGGTGTATTATCGTTTGCTTAGCTGTGTCACCTGTTTTCATTGTTGTTGACTTTTTCAACAGCAAAAAAAGTAAGATATATAGTCATAGCACAAAGAAATATGATAATATTAATATACTAATATATTTTATTTTTACATAAATAAGTATTTGGAAAGCATTCGCGAACGCTCGACATCTGAGGACACACGAAGGGGAAAGGGCCGGGTATCCCTACTTCCTTATCTAAAATCAATATATATAAGAAATGATGTTTCCGAATTCAGTCAGATTGTCGAAATCAAAATAACAGACAGTTTCGATAGTGGATCACTTCTAAAGGCATCATCAGGCATCAACAGGCAGCATTAACGAAAATTAGGTAAGTGATATTTCGAAAAGAAGTTATAAATAAAAGTTCGACTGTTTGAATATTCTGTGGTGATGAATAAAAAAAACTAATAGTAAACAAAATATATATATATGTATATACAATATATATATATATATATATATATATATATATATATATAGTTTCACGTGGATTTGCGACTAATTATTTGCACAAGACGATGTCTACTCCACATGCGGTGTTTTAGATGCGAAAGGAAATATATGATAACAATTCTAATTTCTACATATTTCCATATATGTTTCCAATTTATCGTGCGAACAAAGTCCGTTTCATATTGACATCGGTTGTTTAAAATTCGTTTTCTTTATTATACTATCTTATCTTCGCGCAAAAAATTAAAAATGTGCAATTACATATATCTCGTTTATCGATTTTTATGTTTTTACTCACTGAAGATTATTTGAATGAACAAAATTATTTGTTAATGATTTTCAAGAAATAATGAAAGCGACAAGAACTTCTAAAATATTTTGAAGATTATTCAATCGCAACATTGACATGTTTTTTTTTATAATATACTAGAAGTCTTCTTGATTTAACTTGTGTGTAAATATTTATCATTATCATATTACCAATTTATTACGATAATATTTATTATATAGGAAAATAGAAAAAGCTAAATTTATAAAAGAAAGAAAGAAATATTACAAGATAATAAAATCTTTTCAAAATAAACAATTTTCTTTTCAAGGATATATAAATTCCAGAACTTTCTAGTAAATAATAAAAATATTTATATCGATTGAGAGTCGCGCGAAAGAAATACGCAATATTACCTAAAAGAAAAGCATAGAATTGCAAATTAAAAACTTATATCTATATGTAATAATAACTTCAGTCTATGTTTATTTGCAGATAATATTTCGAATCGCAATATGGTTTTACTCGCAAGTTTTGGTTTGCTAATTCTTTTCTATTATCTCGCGTATCTCATTTTTCCCTCCATTCTGGATTGTGATCTACTGCTCGCTTATAAGGAAATATTTGGCAAGCCTGTTTGTAAGTACATCTATTTTTACATGGATCTAAAAAGAAATTTTTCTTTGAGCGCCATAAATAAGATAAAATAAGCAAATAAGGTGTTTACTCATTTGTATACACAATTTATGATAACAGAATTCGAGGCGAAGAGTTTTTATACACATTTATATAATATTTTAAATTTATTATATATACATATATATTAAAAAAAATTTTATTATTAAAACATATACCAAAACATTTTTATTTTATTAATTTTTAATAAAAAAATATATACAAAAAAATATTAATATTAAAAAATATATTAAAAATTATTTTTTATATAAAAAATAAAAGTATAAATGAATTATTATATAATTGTATTGATTTATTTTCATGTTTCAGCTTCGTTGAAAGGCAAAGTCGTATGGATAACAGGTGCGTCCAGTGGTATTGGAGAACACTTGGCTTACGTCCTGGCCAAAGCGGGCTGTAAATTAATTTTGTCCGCTCGGAGAGTCACCGAGTTAGAAAAAGTGAAGAGGAGATGTCTAGAAGGTAACTTTTGACACATTCGTCCCGACAAATTGACGATTTTTTTAAGTTATAAGGTACACCACGATTATTGAGATATGCTGAAATTTTGATAAACGTTTCATTTCTTTTCAGAGAACAAATCCTTAGACGACGATGATGTGGAAGTGTATCCTCTGGATCTGCTTGATCAGGATTCGCACAAGATAGCCTTCCTACACGTAATCGACAAATTTGGCAAAGTACTTTCGCTTATTTATGATCGCGCGTTAATTCATGCGACTTGATAAAGTCTCTTCCATATACTTGTCACTTTTAATTTAATTATTTATTATTTTCTATTTCTATTATCTCTCTCTTTTATTTGATTCCTTAATTAAAAAGAGCCTTATATGCATCTGTATCTTTCAGTTGGATATACTCGTTAATAATGCCGGTCGCAGTCAAAGAGCACAATGGGAGAACATCGAGATGACGGTCGACAGGGAGATGTTCGACCTGAATGTGTTCTCCTGCGTATCCTTGAGTAGATTAGCGGTTAAGCATTTTTTACAAACAGGTAAAGGTCAAATCGTAGTTAATTCGAGCATCGCGGGATTTTTACCAGCAATCAGATCGGGAACCTATTGTGGCGCAAAGCACGCGTTGCACGTAAATAAATACTTTTTGAATACTGTATACAATAAGTTTATCCGAATGCAATAATTTGATTCACTTCAAATGTGTTAAATTATTCGCAGGGTTATTTCAAATCGTTGAGGATGGACTGCTATGATAATAACATCGACGTGACGATTGTTTCCCCAGGTCCGGTGCAGACCAATTTTCTAGCGGAGAGTTTCACAGAGAAATCTGGCGAGGTATGTAAAATACAATTTCGAGATTTATACAGAGTGTTTCCTATACGGAACTTGAGATACGATATTATATTACGATAGCGCAACTGTATCAAAAATAATTACGTATAAAATTCACAATTTTATTTTGTGTTTTTCTGAAACTATTTTAGCGAAATAACGCACTTGACTCTCTCGAATCAGTTTCATAAAACGCTCATCTGTATACTCTGTATGTTAATTGATTACAAAATTTACATATACACATCTAAATCCAATTGCTGTAAATTTGCGAATAAATTTTTATTTGTTTAGAAATACGGAATAAACACGGAAGTAGACAAGTCCAAAGTTACCGCGGAACGTTGCGCACATTTAATGGGAGTAGCGATTGCGAATAAGCTGCATGAAGTATGGATCGCCAAACCGACCGCGTTACGATTGATTTACATATTTTATTGTTTCCCGAATTTCGCAGCATGGTATATATATTTATCTTTTATTTAATTCTTGCATGTTACATATAATTACGGTGAACAAAAAATTCGTTCGGTCTCTTCTTTACAGCTTTTGAATTCTGTTCTTTACATTAACGTTTGTTCAACAAAATTTAGCGTAAAATTTTATTTTTATCTAATTTTATGTGTCGTATAATATATAAAGCATTGAAGAGAAGTAGAATATGCAAAATCTAGAATACATAGCATAATTATAAATAGAATTCTCTCTATTGCAATTAAAGATTACTTAAAGTAAACTTACAGTAAGAAAATTAGAATTAGAAGACCGAAACCGAATGAATCTTTCGATCGATTTTAATATTATTGCGTTACTTAATAGTTTTGTATTTTCACAAAGGTTGATGAAGAGTCTGGGCACAAAATATCTGATGAAAGTACGAGATGCTAAGATTTCTAGTCAGAACTGATTACTTTTGTTATTTATTATATTTATTAACGAATGAAAATTTATTTTATTTTTGTTTACTATGTTTATTGTTTTGCTAAAGTTTTTTTTACATGAGACATGTAAAGATATATGCTAAAATATGTATAAATATATTAATATTTCTTGCGATTTTATTAAATGTTTATTTTTTATATTACATTATATATTCTCACAATAATATATATTATTCTTATATCATTAAAAGAAATCCATTCATCCGATTTGCTGTTTTTTGTACATAACAATATATTTGTTTAATCGCGAATTAATTGCTAGATTTATGTCGATTCTTCAAAATTCATTGCTTCTCGAGCTTTCTTTCCTCTCAGGACAGCTTCCTTGAATAATGAACAATAGAGCTCTATGACGCACGGAGAGTCGTCGTTTCCGGGCACGAGATACGTTATAAGATTCGGATTACAATTCGTATCGACTATACCGACACTGGATATGCACATCTTCGGCGAATGTCTAACAGCCGGATGTTCAGCCAAGACGTGTCGAGGGTACTGAGAAAGATGCAGAGATCTGGCAGTCGCGTTCTGGCTTTAAACTGGTTCTTTGAATTCGAAAACAATCCTAATCGCCAGTATCTTGCATGCGAAAACTTCTTGCACTCCTTGGCCGTTTTGTCCACGATATACGTAGTCTGGGGATTTCGCGAGATAAACAAAATTATACCGCCTCTGAAGGCGACGTGAGCGATGAAGTTCAATGCTCGTCTGAGTAATTCAGCAGTTTGATCTAAATCGAAGTGTCCTAGCCGAGAACCAAATATAAATGTTTCCATGTGTTCGTTCAACGAGGTATCCTTGTGGCCGCAGTGTACCCTCGCATCATATAGGTCCTTCACGGTGAATAATTTATGAACTTGGAAGAAGTCTGGATGTGTCAGTGGATCTAACGTTTTGGCCACTGGATTTTCTGAAATATTGAACGAATCTATATATATATATACATATATATATATATATATATATATATATATATATATATATATATATAAGATAAAGCAGTGATAGATTACAGATATTATTTCTTCGTAAAAATAATTTATATGATATATAAAGATACATGTATATGCTCCTAACTTTTCGAAACAATGTGAGCAGAAAAATACAACATTATAGCGATAATATTTTTACAAACCGGCTTCTTCCACATTTGGTTGAGTCTGAGTTGATAATTAACATCGACGAAGATTGGAATTACAGATGACAGGTCGTAAACATTGCCAATCTCTCGAAACTGCGAGCAGAGAAATGTTTTACTAAATATATACAATATATACATATATATTTTTTTTTAAATTAACAATTAATTTCACTAAAATTACGATGATTATCGTTATCAATTAGCTCTACTTATATTTAAACAAGAGATCAATGGTTAGATTGGCTATGAGAGCTCAAGCACAGTTAATGAGGTGCGATATTTATTCCATGAGTATTTTCTTGCGGAATACGATTACAAAGATATATATAATGGGCGTACGTTTCGGCTCTTTTTTTAAACCTTCATTAGCGCAAAGTAAGTATAAAAATAAAAAATTACAATCATTGGATTAAACTCTTATATAAATTCGCTTGAAATTACGCATTATGGTGTCGGGAAAACTACAGTTATGTTTTACGTCCTCCAAGGCAGCTGTGTATTGTATATTATGTGGCTACATCTGAGATTTAAGTATGTTATTACTCTTAATAATTATCAAAATTCGGACAATCTGTGTGAGGAACATATATCTCATCTACTTACAAATACGATATCGCAGTTGCCATCGCAGTATACAGATGTAGTCTTTTTTTATTTTATTATTATACAAAGAATGTCGGCTTGAAAAGGAATGCACAGACAGAAGTAGTATAATACTTGTCTATTTCAACGACCATAATTCGACTAGTGTCGAGAGTGGTTAAAGCAAACATAAAAAATAGTCTTTTTTCGTTAACAAAAATCAGGATACCAGATCAATATAAAATAAACTAAAAGGTCATCAATACAAGGGCGTTAAAGGGTATAATAAAATTAAATATGAATAAAATGTAAATAAAATATAAATATGCGATGATAAATATAAATGATGCGAAGTTTAAATGTGGATAAATTAGAATGTCATCTAACTCATAATAACGGGAATTTTTTGTCTGTATGAAGTCACATATAAATTAGTCTAACATATAAGTAAAATTTAAAATGTCAATCAAAATAGTCCTGAAATAAAACCATAAGACTTAGGCCAGAATAGTTTGATAAATTTACAGAATCTGATATAAATTTAGAAATCTTTAAAGACAATTCAAGACTTTTGAAAAAAGATTAACACTAAATATGATAATTACATACAAACAAATGTTCCTTAATTCTCTAGGTGGGTTGCTTTCACATATCAAAAAATCCGCCAAATAAAAGAAATTTATGTTTTAAAAAAAATTTATATATTTTATTATTTCAAATATTTCTAAAAAGTATGTCTCGTAATGTATCAGCAAATTCGTGATTATATATCTAATAAATTAAAATATAATTAAAGTAATAGAGCGTGTAACTATAAAATAAAGTTATTTTATAATTAACTAAATACACAATTGTAATATATACACATCTGAAAGATGATATAAAGTAAACAATTATGTATACATTTATACAATCATACATAATCATACGGCAAGGAGAGAAAAATGAAGGCAACATGAGAGAGAAAAAATAAATTGTTTTGATCACAACCACTAAAAAAAAACGAAAAAAAAAAGAAAATAATCCCTACAATGTGATGCATCAACATCGATTGCATCTGATGAATATTTGCAATATCATTAAAAAAAAGAAAATAAAAAACTTAAAAAACAAGATATAGCAGATAGACACAAGAAAAGAATTGAAGCTAGAGAAAAAAAGGCATGACACAGGAACAAAAAAAGAACGAATTAAAAAAAGATTATAAATAAAAAAATTCAAAGAAAAACAAAATATTGACTAATTTAAATGTTATTTAGTTGAGGTCTCCTCATTATTTTAAGTCTCTTGTCTATTCTTACTAGCTCTCATATGGACCGCGTCTTTAATCTTTTTTTCTTTCACGCATGTTACGAAAATATCTGAATCATACCGAAGTCAGTGTATATTGCCACTCTTCAGTTCAGTTTTCATTTCATAAAGCTTCGTCTCCAAGTCGGCTAAAGTCGGCTTTCAATTCGCGAACGCGCTTGAGATTTTCATACCATATATATACTATATACCATATTATTATCGTCGAAGCCTTCCTGAAGTCATCACGCACGTTACCCGAGTCTCCTCCATTCATCTACAGTGAATCCTTTGTCTTCTCTATTCACCTACAGTGAACCGATTTTTCGTGAATTAGAAGAGCAACTGGGAAGATATCTGGAAAGAGGACATAGGCATACAGGTAAATCGAAATAAAATATACAAATATAAAGGGCTTCTCGTGTCAAAGGAATTGTGTGCATTGTGTTTGGAACATCTTTCATATGAATCGATCAGAAAGCATCTTCTTCTTTCAACATAGCGTTATTGGATCGATATTTGACACATGATTTTGGGGTAATGGGTATGTTCTGCATCACATTATTAGTAGAATAATAATTAGTTTCTTTGGCTAGAAAGAAATGTCAAATATATGACAACAAATATATTTAATTAGTATAATCGGTCGTGAAGAATAGTTTATAGACATGATTTTATTCCGTTTGATTATTGTTTTATATTTTTTACTTTTACTTAAATAAAATATTGTGAAAAATTTGCAATTAAACCCGAGTACTAGTTATAGATCATTTAAAAAAATACTTCTTGGAGATTATTGGGTGTTATTATATCTAGTGAAAAAAAATAATAGAAATAATTTTTGCTTGCAATTTAATATTGCAATGCAAATAACATATAATTATAACTGATAATCGATAATAGTCTCGTAATCTAGTTGCAAATTGGATATATAAATTCAGAGTATTGCTTTACTACATTCAAAGTTATTTACAAATGAATAATTTAATTTAGATAAAAAAAAATAAAAATAAAATAAAAATAGAAGCATACATTTTTTGGCAAATACTTACAAATAATGCAAAATGTTCGTATAAGAGACATTTTAGATAAATATTAAAGATAGAAATGTAACATTAGACTATTTATACAATGGTGAAATTATTTATTTTAATCTTAGAAGTTAAAAAAATATTAATCAATTTAATTGTTTATACATTTTAAATATGCCACAACAATGTGCTTATTTTGCGGTTGTCATAATAATAAAGAGAAATTTGCGAATATAACTTAAGCATAAAAACTTTAGCATAAAATTATTTTTTTCCTCTTTATTAATTATTTAACATTTTTTCTCAAATTTTTTAAAAAAATTTTATTTTAATTGACACATCTTACGTTTGATTATTTATCAATATAATAAATTATATATTTTATTAAATATATCCAGTAAAAAGAAAACAAACACTGCTAAGAATTTAAAAAGGACAAAAAAAATATAAAAAAATTTCATAAAAGAAAATTTCATAAAAATTCATATATGCAATTTCATAAAAAATTTGAAACTAATGATTTACATTTAATGTCTTTATTTACATGTGCGCGTATATTCTAATACGCATTGCTTTAACCTTTTCAATCCTAGCGTACGTTATGTTCGTTTATGTACAGAATTAATTTTGAGCTATTAATTACAATTGCATAATAGGAAGTTATATTTTTCGATGATATAACGATAGCTCAATGCAGTGCTATAAAATTTCAACGAACGACGCGATTAAAAATTAAATCTTTGTTAAAAAATTAAGGGGGAAAAATATACGAGATATATTCTATATTTTCACTTTTGAAGGAATTTTAAACTTAATGAATGAAATTACGAAATGTATAGTATAACATATATAATGTTCCTTTCAGAATGAATTGTTTTCATATGCATGAGAGAAAAGGCTACATAGAAAATATCATTAATAAACCGTCAAAAAAGCAAGAGATATCCGGTGTATTATATAGGAAAATAGAAAAAGCTAAATTTATAAAAGAAAAAAAAAATATTACAAGATAATAAAAGCTTTTCAAAATAAACAATTTTCTTTTCAAGAATATATAAATTCCAGAACTTTCTAGTAAATAATAAAAATATTTATATCGATTGAGAGTCACGTAAAAGAAATACGCAATATCACCTAATAGAAAAGCATAGAATTGCAAATTAAAGCTTATATCTATATGTAATAATAATTTCAGTCTATGTTTGTTTGCAGATAATTTTTCGAATCGCAATAATGGTTCTACTCGCAAGTTTCGGTTTGCTAATTCTTGTCTATTATCTCGCGTATCTCATTTTTCCCTCCATTCTGGATTGTGATCTACTGCTCGCTTATAAGGAAATATTTGGCAATCCTGTTTGTAAGTACATCTATTTTTACATGGGTCTAAAAAGAAATTTTTCTTTGAGCGCCATAAATAAGATGAAATAAGCAAATAAGGCTCATTTGTATACACGATTCATGATGACAGAATTCGAGGCGAAGAGTTTTTACACACATTTATATAATATTTTATATTTTAAATTTATTACATATACATATATATATTAAAAAAAGTTTTATTATTAAAAAATATACAAAAAAAATTTAATTTTATTAATTTTTAATAAAAAAATATAAACAATTTATTATAATAATAATAACAATTAATATAAACAAGAAATATTAATATTAAAAAATGTATTAAAAATTATTTTTTATATAAAAAATAAAAGTATAAATGAATCTGTATTGATTTATTTTAATGTTTCAGCTTCGTTGAAAGGCAAAGTCGTATGGATAACAGGTGCGTCCAGTGGTATTGGAGAACACTTGGCTTACGTCCTGGCCAAAGCGGGCTGTAAATTAATTTTGTCCGCTCGGAGAGTCACCGAGTTAGAAAAAGTGAAGAGGAGATGTCTAGAAGGTAGCTTTTGACACATTCGTCCCGACAAATTGACGATTTTTTTAAGTTATAAGGTACACCACGATTATTGAGATATGCTGAAATTTTGATAAACGTTTCATTTCTTTTCAGAGAACAAATCCTTAGACGACGATGATGTGGAAGTGTATCCTCTGGATCTGCTTGATCAGGATTCGCACAAGATAGCCTTCCTACACGTAATCGACAAATTTGGCAAAGTACTTTCGCTTATTTATGATCGCGCGTTAATTCATGCGACTTGATAAAGTCTCATATACTTGTCACTTTTAATTTAATTATTTATTATTTTGTATTTCTATTATCTCTCTCTTTTATTTGATTCCTTAATTAAAAAGAGCCTTATATGCATCTGTATCTTTCAGTTGGATATACTCGTTAATAATGCCGGTCGCAGTCAAAGAGCACAATGGGAGAACATTGAGATGACGGTCGACAGGGAGATGTTCGACTTGAATGTGTTCTCCTGCGTATCCTTGAGTAGATTAGCGATTAAGCACTTTTTACAGACAGGTAAAGGTCAAATCGTAGTTAATTCGAGCGTCTTGGGATTTGTACCATCAATCAGATCGGGAACCTATTGTGGCGCAAAGCACGCATTGCACGTAAATAAATACCTTTTGAATACTGTATACAATAATTTTTTTTTTCCGAATGCAATAATTCGTTTCACTTCAAATGTGTTAAATTATTCGCAGGGTTATTTCAAATCGTTGAGGATGGACTGCTATGATAATAACATCGACGTGACGATTGTTTCCCCAGGTCCGGTGCAGACCAATATTCAAGCGGAGAATTTCACAGAGAAATCTGGCGAGGTATGTAAAATACATCTCGAGATTTATACAGAGTGTATCCTATAAGCAACTTGAGATACAAAATTATATTACGATGGCGCAACTGTATAAAAAATAATTACATATAAAATTCACAATTTTATTTAGTGTTTTTCTGAAACTATTTTAGCGAAATAACGCACTTGACTCTCTCGAATCAGTTTCATAAAACGCTCATCTGTATACTCTGTATGTTAATTGATTACAAAATTTACATATACACATCTAAATCCAATTGCTGTAAATTGCTAATAAATTTTTATTTGTTTAGAAATACGGAATAAACACGGAAGTACACAAGTCCAAAGTTACCGCGGAACGTTGCGCACATTTAATGGGAGTAGCGATTGCGAATAAGCTGGATGAAGTATGGATCGCCAAACCGACCGCGTTACGAATGATTTACATATCTTATTGTTTCCCGAATTTCGCAGCATGGTATATATATTTACCTTTTATTTAATTCTTGCATGTTACATATATAATTACGGTGAACAAAAAATTCGTTCGGTCTCTTCTTTACAGCTTTTGAGTTCTGTTCTTTACATTAACGTTTGTTCAACAAAATTTAGCTAAAAATTTTATTTTTATCTAATTTTATGTGTCGTATAATATATAAAGCATTGAAGAGAAGTAGAATATGCAAAATCTAGAATACATAGCATAATTATAAATAGAGTTCTCTCTATTGCAATTAAAGATTACTTAAAGTAAACTTACAGTAAGAAAATTTGAATTAGAAGACCGAAACCGAATGAATCTTTCGATCGATTTTTATATTATTGCGTTACTTAATTGTTTTGTATTTTCATAAAGGGTCATGATGCAGACTCTGGTCTCAAAATATCTGATGAAACTACGAGAAGGTGTCTAGTTAGAACTGACTACTTTTGTTATTTATTATATTTATTAACGAATGATAATTTGTTTTTTTTTGTTTACTATTTTTACTGTTTTGCCAAAGTTCTTTTTACATGAGACATATAAGGATATATGCTAGAATGTATAAATGTATAAATGTATTAATATTTTTTGCGATTTTATTAAATGTTTATTTTTTACATTACATTATTCTCACAATAATATATATTCTTATATCAGGAAAAGAAATGCATTCGATCTGCTGTTTTTTGTACATAACAATATATTTGTTTAATCGCGAATTAAATTGCTAGATTTATGTCGATTCTTCAAAATTCATTGCTTCTCGAGCTTTCTTTCCTCTCAGGACAGCTTCCTTGAATAATGAACAGTAGAGCTCTATAGCGCACGGAGAGTCGTCGTTTCCGGGCACGGGATACGTTATAAGATTCGGATTGCAATTCGTATCGACTATACCGACACTGGGTATGCACATCTTCGCCGAATGTCTAACAGCCGGATGTTCAGCCAATACTGTGTCGAGGGTACTGAGAAAGATGCAGAGATCTGGCAGTCGCGTCATGGCCTTAAACTGGTTCTTTGAATTCGGAAACAGTCCTAATCGCCAGTATCTCGTATGCGAAAACTCTTTGCACTCCTTGGCTGTTTTGTCCACTATATACGTAGTCTGGGGATTTCGCGAGATGAACAGAATTATACCGCCTCTGAAGGCGACGTGAGCGATGAAGTTCAATGCTTGTCTGAGTAATTCAGCAGTTTGATCTAAATCGATTATTAAGTGTCCTAGCCGAGAACCAAATATAAATGTCTCCATGTGTTCGTTCAACGAGGTATCCTTGTGGCCGCAGTGTACCCTCGCATCATATAGGTCCTTCACGGTGAATAATTTATGAACTTGGAAGAAGTCTGGATGTGTCAGTGGATCTAACGTTTTGGCCACTGGATTTTCTGAAATATTGAACGAATCTATATATATATACATATATATATAAAGATAAAGCAGTGTCAGATTACATATATTATTTCTGAGTAAAAATGATTTATACGATATATAAAGATACATATATATGTTTCTAACTCTTAGAAACAATATGGGCAGAAAAATACAATACTATAGCAATAATATTTTTACAAACCGGCTTCTTCCACATTTGGTTGAGTCTGAGTTGATAATTGACATCGGCGAAGATAGGAATTACAGATGACAGGTCGTAAACATTGCCAATCTCTCGAAACTGCGAGCAGAAAAATGTTTTACTAAATATATACAATATATATATATTTTTTTTAATTAACAATTTCACATTATATTTATGCAAAATATAATATTTACGGTTGGAAAATGTTTTCCTCGCAAATAAAGACATTCTATTGAACTTGTGCATGTTGTATCTTAATTTTATTTAATTTATATAATACAGGAGAGAGTTAAACAACAAAGAGCAGATTTGCTAGGTTATTTTACAAAATTATGTGGTTTGATTTGAAACAAGGATGATAAAATACACAGAGGAGAATATTCCAAATTTAACCGAACCGCCTAGTGAAATAATTCATAATTACGTCGTAAGAGGCGCTGTCATCGATAATAACTAGAGTACAAATCGCAAAAATGCTTCTGGCGGGTTAAAGGTCATTACAGAAAGAAAATTTAAATAGATAACAAATCGTCAACGTACAAAAATAGGTAAGAAATTCGTTATCTTTGATTAATTTTAAGTAAATTTTAATTTATAGGCTTGTGTTATTTAATATAATAAAAATTAATAAGTATTAGTATTTTCCTTTTTCATTTTTACCATCAGAATACCAGCCTACAAACCTTTTGGTATAATACACGTAATTTAATTGTGCGCAAATTTTTTAATTTGATAAACGTAAAATAAGGAAGCGTCGCACAGGGTCCGCGTCAAAAAAGTATCAATTTCTAATATTTTAAAACGAGCCAAAAATTCATCGATTATACATTTTAATAGTACATTGATTACAGAATCTTTTGGTACCAAGCAGACAACAGCGTACAAACTTTTTCATTTTCTAAACATAAATTAAGGATGCGTCGCATAGGGTCAGCGGCATAAATGTATCAATTTCTAATATTTTAAGACGAGCCAAAAATTCAACGATTATACATTTTAATAGTACATTGATTACAGAATCTTATGGTACCAAGCAGACAACAGCGTACAAATTTTTTAACTTGATATACATAAAATAAGATTGCGTTGCATGGGGTCAGCGGTAAAAAAGTATCGATTTCTAATATTATAAGACGAGCCAAAAATTCATCGATTATACATTTTAATAGTACATTGATTACAGAATCTTTTGGTACCATGCAGACACCAGCTTACAAATTTTTTAATATGATATACATAAAATAAGGATGTGTCGCATAGGGTCAGCGGTAAAAAGTATCGATTTCCAATATTTTAAGACGAGCCAAAAATTCATCGATTATACATTTTAATAGTACATTGATTACAGAATCTTTTCGTACCATGCAGACACCAGCGTACAAATTTTTTAATAAGATGAACATAAAATAAGGATGCGTCGCACAGGGTCCGCGTCAAAAAAGTATCGATTTCTAATATTTTAAGACGAGCCAAAATTTCATCGATTATACATTTTAATAGTACAATGATTACAGAATCTTTTGGTACCAAGCAGACAACAGCGTACAAATTTTTTAACTTGATATACATAAAATAAGGATGCGTCGCACAGGGTCCGCGTCAAAAAAGTATCGATTTCTAATATTTTAAGACGAGCCAAAAATTCAACGATTATACATTTTAATAGTACATTGATTACAGAATCTTTTGGTACCAAGCAGACAACAGCGTACAAACTTTTTCATTTTCTATACATAAATTAAGGATGCGTCGCATAGGGTCAGCGGCATAAATGTATCGATTTCTAATATTTTAAGACGAGCCAAAAATTCAACGATTATACATTTTAATAGTACATTGATTACAGAATCTTTTGGTACCATGCAGACACCAGCGTACAAATTTATTAACCTGATATACATAAAATAAGTATGCGTCGCATAGGGTCAGCGGCATAAATGTATCAATTTCTAATATTTTAAGACGAGCCAAAAATTCAACGATTATTCATTTTAATAGTACATTGATTACAGAATCTTTTCGTACCATGCAGACACCAGCGTACAAATTTTTTAATACGATAAACATAAAATAAGGATGCGTCGCACAGGGTCCGCGTCAAAAAAGCATCAATTTCTAATATTTTAAGACGAGCCAAAAATTTATCGATTATACATTTTAATAGTACATTGATTACAGAATCATTTGGTACCAAACAGACACCAGCGTACAAATTTTTTAACTTGATATACATAAAATAAGGTTGCGTCGCATAGGGTCAGCGGTAAAAAGTATCGATTTCCAATATTTTAAGACGAGCCAAAAATTCATCGATTATACATTTTAATAGTACATTGATTACAGAATCTTTTGGTACCATGCAGAAAACAGCGTACAAATTTTTTAACTTGATATACATAAAATAATATTGCGTCGCATGGGGTCAGCGGTAAAAAAGTATCGATTTCTAATATTATAAGACGAGCCAAAAATTCATAGATTATACATTTTAATAGTACATTGATTACAGAATCTTTTGGTACCATGCAGACACCAGCTTACAAATTTTTTAATATGATATACATAAAATAAGGATGTGTCGCATAGGGTCAGCGGTAAAAAGTATCAATTTCCAATATTTTAAGACGAGCCAAAAAATCATCGATTATACATTTTAATAGTACATTGATTACAGAATCTTTTCGTACCATGCAGACACCAGCGTACAAATTTTTTAATACGATAAACATAAAATAAGGATGCGTCGCACAGGGTCCGCGTCAAAAAAGCATCAATTTCTAATATTTTAAGACGAGCCAAAAATTCATCGATTATACATTTTAATAGTACAATAATTACAGAATCATTTGGTACCAAACAGACACCAGCGTACAAATTTTTTAACTTGATATACATAAAATAAGGTTGCGTCGCATAGGGTCAGCGGTAAAAAGTATCGATTTCCAATATTTTAAGACGAGCCAAAAATTCATCGATTATACATTTTAATAGTACATTGATTACAGAATCTTTTGGTACCATGCAGACACCAGCGTACAAATTTTTTAATAAGATGAAC
Organism: Prenolepis imparis; assembly: GCF_030444845.1. Lineage (NCBI taxonomy): Eukaryota > Metazoa > Arthropoda > Insecta > Hymenoptera > Formicidae > Prenolepis > Prenolepis imparis. Next base: position 2,649,809 of record NW_028141172.1, on the reverse strand, counting down.
ATAAAATAAGGATGCGTCGCACAGGGTCCGCGTCAAAAAAGTATCGATTTCTAATATTTTAAGACGAGCCAAAATTTCATCGATTATACATTTTAATAGTACAATGATTACAGAATCTTTTGGTACCAAGCAGACAACAGCGTACAAACTTTTTCATTTGCTATACATAAAATAAGGATGCGTCGCACAGGGTCCGCGTCAAAAAAGTATCGATTTCTAATATTTTAAGACGAGCCAAAAATTCAACGATTATACATTTTAATAGTACATTGATTACAGAATCTTTTGGTACCAAGCAGACAACAGCGTACAAACTTTTTCATTTTCTATACATAAATTAAGGATGCGTCGCATAGGGTCAGCGGCATAAATGTATCAATTTCTAATATTTTAAGACGAGCCAAAAATTCAACGATTATACATTTTAATAGTACATTGATTACAGAATCTTTTGGTACCATGCAGACACCAGCGTACAAATTTATTAACCTGATATACATAAAATAAGTATGCGTCGCATAGGGTCAGCGGCATAAATGTATCAATTTCTAATATTTTAAGACGAGCCAAAAATTCAACGATTATTCATTTTAATAGTACATTGATTACAGAATATTTTGGTACCAAGCAGACACCAGCGTCCAATTTTTTAACTTGATATTCATAAAATAAGGTTGCGTCGCATAAGGTCAGCGGTAAAAAAGTATCGATTTCCAATATTTTAAGACGAGCCAAAAATTCATCGATTATACATTTTAATAGTACATTGATTACAGAATCTTTTGGTACCAAGCAGAAAACAGCGTACAAATTTTTTAACTTGATATACATAAAATAATATTGCGTCGCATGGGGTCAGCGGTAAAAAAGTATCGATTTCTAATATTATAAGACGAGCCAAAAATTCATAGATTATACATTTTAATAGTACATTGATTACAGAATCTTTTGGTACCATGCAGACACCAGCTTACAAATTTTTTAATATGATATACATAAAATAAGGATGTGTCGCATAGGGTCAGCGGTAAAAAGTATCAATTTCCAATATTTTAAGACGAGCCAAAAAATCATCGATTATACATTTTAATAGTACATTGATTACAGAATCTTTTCGTACCATGCAGACACCAGCGTACAAATTTTTTAATACGATAAACATAAAATAAGGATGCGTCGCACAGGGTCCGCGTCAAAAAAGCATCAATTTCTAATATTTTAAGACGAGCCAAAAATTCATCGATTATACATTTTAATAGTACAATAATTACAGAATCATTTGGTACCAAACAGACACCAGCGTACAAATTTTTTAACTTGATATACATAAAATAAGGTTGCGTCGCATAGGGTCAGCGGTAAAAAGTATCGATTTCCAATATTTTAAGACGAGCCAAAAATTCATCGATTATACATTTTAATAGTACATTGATTACAGAATCTTTTGGTACCATGCAGACACCAGCGTACAAATTTTTTAATAAGATGAACATAAAATAAGGATGCGTCGCACAGGGTCCGCGTCAAAAAAGTATCGATTTCTAATATTTTAAGACGAGCCAAAATTTCATCGATTATACATTTTAATAGTACAATGATTACAGAATCTTTTGGTACCAAGCAGACAACAGCGTACAAACTTTTTCATTTGCTATACATAAAATAAGGATGCGTCGCACAGGGTCCGCGTCAAAAAAGTATCGATTTCTAATATTTTAAGACGAGCCAAAAATTCAACGATTATACATTTTAATAGTACATTGATTACAGAATCTTTTGGTACCAAGCAGACAACAGCGTACAAACTTTTTCATTTTCTATACATAAATTAAGGATGCGTCGCATAGGGTCAGCGGCATAAATGTATCAATTTCTAATATTTTAAGACGAGCCAAAAATTCAACGATTATACATTTTAATAGTACATTGATTACAGAATCTTTTGGTACCATGCAGACACCAGCGTACAAATTTATTAACCTGATATACATAAAATAAGTATGCGTCGCATAGGGTCAGCGGCATAAATGTATCAATTTCTAATATTTTAAGACGAGCCAAAAATTCAACGATTATTCATTTTAATAGTACATTGATTACAGAATCTTTTCGTACCATGCAGACACCAGCGTACAAATTTTTTAATACGATAAACATAAAATAAGGATGCGTCGCACAGGGTCCGCGTCAAAAAAGCATCAATTTCTAATATTTTAAGACGAGCCAAAAATTTATCGATTATACATTTTAATAGTACATTGATTACAGAATCATTTGGTACCAAACAGACACCAGCGTACAAATTTTTTAACTTGATATACATAAAATAAGGTTGCGTCGCATAGGGTCAGCTGTAAAAAGTATCGATTTCCAATATTTTAAGACGAGCCAAAAATTCATCGATTATACATTTTAATAGTACATTGATTACAGAATCTTTTGGTACCAAGCAGAAAACAGCGTACAAATTTTTTAACTTGATATACATAAAATAATATTGCGTCGCATGGGGTCAGCGGTAAAAAAGTATCGATTTCTAATATTATAAGACGAGCCAAAAATTCATAGATTATACATTTTAATAGTACATTGATTACAGAATCTTTTGGTACCATGCAGACACCAGCTTACAAATTTTTTAATATGATATACATAAAATAAGGATGTGTCGCATAGGGTCAGCGGTAAAAAGTATCAATTTCCAATATTTTAAGACGAGCCAAAAAATCATCGATTATACATTTTAATAGTACATTGATTACAGAATCTTTTCGTACCATGCAGACACCAGCGTACAAATTTTTTAATACGATAAACATAAAATAAGGATGCGTCGCACAGGGTCCGCGTCAAAAAAGCATCAATTTCTAATATTTTAAGACGAGCCAAAAATTCATCGATTATACATTTTAATAGTACAATAATTACAGAATCATTTGGTACCAAACAGACACCAGCGTACAAATTTTTTAACTTGATATACATAAAATAAGGTTGCGTCGCATAGGGTCAGCGGTAAAAAGTATCGATTTCCAATATTTTAAGACGAGCCAAAAATTCATCGATTATACATTTTAATAGTACATTGATTACAGAATCTTTTGGTACCATGCAGACACCAGCGTACAAATTTTTTAATAAGATGAACATAAAATAAGGATGCGTCGCACAGGGTCCGCGTCAAAAAAGTATCGATTTCTAATATTTTAAGACGAGCCAAAATTTCATCGATTATACATTTTAATAGTACAATGATTACAGAATCTTTTGGTACCAAGCAGACAACAGCGTACAAACTTTTTCATTTGCTATACATAAAATAAGGATGCGTCGCACAGGGTCCGCGTCAAAAAAGTATCGATTTCTAATATTTTAAGACGAGCCAAAAATTCAACGATTATACATTTTAATAGTACATTGATTACAGAATCTTTTGGTACCAAGCAGACAACAGCGTACAAACTTTTTCATTTTCTATACATAAATTAAGGATGCGTCGCATAGGGTCAGCGGCATAAATGTATCAATTTCTAATATTTTAAGACGAGCCAAAAATTCAACGATTATACATTTTAATAGTACATTGATTACAGAATCTTTTGGTACCATGCAGACACCAGCGTACAAATTTATTAACCTGATATACATAAAATAAGTATGCGTCGCATAGGGTCAGCGGCATAAATGTATCAATTTCTAATATTTTAAGACGAGCCAAAAATTCAACGATTATTCATTTTAATAGTACATTGATTACAGAATATTTTGGTACCAAGCAGACACCAGCGTCCAATTTTTTAACTTGATATTCATAAAATAAGGTTGCGTCGCATAAGGTCAGCGGTAAAAAAGTATCGATTTCCAATATTTTAAGACGAGCCAAAAATTCATCGATTATACATTTTAATAGTACATTGATTACAGAATCTTTTCGTACCATGCAGACACCAGCGTACAAATTTTTTAACCTGATATACATAAAATAAGGATGCGTCGCACAGGATCCGCGTCAAAAAAGTATCAATTTCCAATATTTTAAGACGAGCCAAAAATTCATCTATTATACATTTTAATAGTACATTGATTACAGAATCTTTTGATACCAAGCAGACAACAGCGTACAAATTTTTTAACTTGATATACATAAAATAAGATTGCGTCGCATGGGGTCAGCGGTAAAAAAGTATCGCTTTCCAATATTTTAAGACGAGCCAAAAATTCATCGATTATACATTTTAATAGTACATTGATTACAGAATCTTTTGGTACCATGCAGACACCAGCGTACAAATTTTTTAATACGATAAACATAAAATAAAGATGCGTCGCACAGGGTCCGCGTCAAAAAAGCATCAATTTCTAATATTTTAAGACGAGCCAAAAATTCATCGATTATACATTTTAATAGTACAATAATTACAGAATCATTTGGTACCAAACAGACACCAGCGTACAAATTTTTTAACTTGATATACTTAAAATATGGTTGCGTCGCATTGGGTCAGCGGTAAAAAGTATCGATTTCCAATATTTTAAGACGAGCCAAAAATTCATCGATTATACATTTTAATAGTACATTGATTACAGAATATTTTGGTACCAAGCAGACAACAGCGTACAAATTTTTTAACTTGATATACATAAAATAAGATTGCGTCGCATGGGGTCAGCGGTAAAAAAGTATCGATTTCTAATATTTTAAGACGAGCCAAAAATTCATCGATTATACATTTTAATAGTACATTGATTATAGAATCTTTTGGTACCATGCAGACACCAGCGTACAAATTTTTTAATACGATAAACATAAAATAAGGATGCGTCGCACAGGGTCCGCGTCAAAAAAGTATCGATTTCTAATATTTTAAGACGAGCCAAAATTTCATCGATTATACATTTTAATAGTACATTGATTACAGAATCTTTTGGTACCAAGCAGACAACAGCGTACAGACTTTTTCATTTGCTATACATAAATTAAGGATGCGTCGCATAGGGTCAGCGGCATAAATGTATCAATTTCTAATATTTTAAGACGAGCCAAAAATTCATCAATTATATATTTTAATAGTACATTGATTACAGAATATTTTGGTACCAAGCAGACAACAGCGTACAAATTTTTTAACTTTATATACATAAAATAATGTTGCGTCGCATAGGGTCAGCGGTAAAAAGTATCAATTTTTAATATTTTAAGACGAGTCAAGAATTCATCGATTATACATTTTAATAGTACATTGATTACAGAATCTTTTGGTACCAAGCAGACAACAGCGTACAAACTTTTTAATTTGCTATACATAAATTAAGGATGCGTCGCATAGATTCAGCGGCAAAAAAGTATCGATTTCTAATATTTAAAGACGAGCCAAAAATTCATCGATTATACATTTTAATAGTACATTGATTACAGAATTATTTGGTACCAACCAGACACCAGCGTACAAATTTTTTAATTTGATAAACGAAAATTAGCATGCGTCGCACAGGGTCCGCGTCAAAAAAGTATCAATTTCTAATATTTTAAGACGAGCCAAAAATTCATCGATTATACATTTTAATAGTACATTGATTACAGAATTATTTGGTACCAACCAGACACCAGCGTACAAATTTTTTAATTTTATAAACATAAAATAAGGATGCGTCGCACAGGGTCCGCGTCAAGAAAGTATCAATTTCTAATATTTTAAGACGAGCCAAAAATTCATCGATTATACATTTTAATAGTACATTGATTACAGAATCATTTGGTACCAAGCAGACAACAGCGTACAAATTTTTTAACTTTATATACATAAAATAAGGTTGCGTCGCATAGGGTCAGCGGCATAAATGTATCAATTTCTAATATTTTAAGACGAGCCAAAAATTCATCGATTATACATTTTAATAGTACATTGATTACAGAATCTTTTGGTACCAAGCAGACACCAGCGTCCAATTTTTTAACTTGATATTCATAAAATAAGGTTGCGTCGCATAAGGTCAGCGGTAAAAAAGTATCGATTTCCAATATTTTGAGACGAGCCAAAAATTCATCGATTATACATTTTAATAGTACATTGATTACAGAATCTTTTCGTACCATGCAGACACCAGCGTACAAATTTTTTAACCTGATATACATAAAATAAGTATGCGTCGCATAGGGTCAGCGGTAAAAAGTATCGATTTCCAATATTTTAAGACGTGCCAAAAATTCATCGATTATACATTTTAATAGTACATTGATTACAGAATCTTTTCGTTCCATGCAGACACCAGCGTACAAATTTTTTAATACGATAAACATAAAATAAGGATGCGTCGCACAGGATCCGCGTCAAAAAAGTATCAATTTCTAATATTTTAAGACGAGCCAAAAATTCATCGATTATACATTTTAATAGTACAATAATTACAGAATCATTTGGTACCAAACAGACACCAGCGTACAAATTTTTTAACTTGATATACATAAAACAAGGTTGCGTCGCATAGGGTCACCGGTAAAAAGTATCGATTTCCAATATTTTAAGACGAGCCAAAAATTCATCTATTATACATTTTAATAGTACATTGATTACAGAATCTTTTGATACCAAGCAGACAACAGCGTACAAATTTTTTAACTTGATATACATAAAATAAGATTGCGTCGCATGGGGTCAGCGGTAAAAAAGTATCGCTTTCCAATATTTTAAGACGAGCCAAAAATTCATCGATTATACATTTTAATAGTACATTGATTACAGAATCTTTTGGTACCATGCAGACACCAGCGTACAAATTTTTTAATACGATAAACATAAAATATAGATGCGTCGCACAGGGTCCGCGTCAAAAAAGTATCCATTTCTAATATTATAAGACGAGCCAAAAATTCATCGATTATACATTTTAATAGTACAATAATTACAGAATCATTTGGTACCAAACAGACACCAGCGTACAAATTTTTTAACTTGATATACTTAAAATATGGTTGCGTCGCATTGGGTCAGCGGTAAAAAGTATCGATTTCCAATATTTTAAGACGAGCCAAAAATTCATCGATTATACATTTTAATAGTACATTGATTACAGAATCTTTTGGTACCAAGCAGACAACAGCGTACAAATTTTTTAACTTGATATACATAAAATAAGATTGCGTCGCATGGGGTCAGCGGTAAAAAAGTATCGATTTCTAATATTTTAAGACGAGCCAAAAATTCATCGATTATACATTTTAATAGTACATTGATTATAGAATCTTTTGGTACCATGCAGACACCAGCGTACAAATTTTTTAATACGATAAACTTAAAATAAGGATGCGTCGCACAGGGTCCGCGTCAAAAAAGTATCGATTTCTAATATTTGAAGACGAGCCAAAATTTCATCGATTATACATTTTAATAGTACATTGATTACAGAATCTTTTGGTACCAAGCAGACAACAGCGTACAGACTTTTTCATTTGCTATACATAAATTAAGGATGCGTCGCATAGGGTCAGCGGCATAAATGTATCAATTTCTAATATTTTAAGACGAGCCAAAAATTCATCAATTATATATTTTAATAGTACATTGATTACAGAATATTTTGGTACCAAGCAGACAACAGCGTACAAATTTTTTAACTTTATATACATAAAATAAGGTTGCGTCGCATAGGGTCAGCGGTAAAAAGTATCAATTTTTAATATTTTAAGACGAGTCAAGAATTCATCGATTATACATTTTAATAGTACATTGATTACAGAATCTTTTGGTACCAAGCAGACAACAGCGTACAAACTTTTTAATTTGCTATACATAAATTAAGGATGCGTCGCATAGATTCAGCGGCAAAAAAGTATCGATTTCTAATATTTAAAGACGAGCCAAAAATTCATCGATTATACATTTTAATAGTACATTGATTACAAAATTATTTGGTACCAACCAGACACCAGCGTACAAATTATTTAATTTGATAAACGAAAATTAGCATGCGTCGCACAGGGTCCGCGTCAAAAAAGTATCAATTTCTAATATTTTAAGACGAGCCAAAAATTCATCGATTATACATTTTAATAGTACATTGATTACAGAATTATTTGGTACCAACCAGACACCAGCGTACAAATTTTTTAATTTTATAAACATAAAATAAGGATGCGTCGCACAGGGTCCGCGTCAAGAAAGTATCAATTTCTAATATTTTAAGACGAGCCAAAAATTCATCGATTATACATTTTAATAGTACATTGATTACAGAATCATTTGGTACCAAACAGACACCAGCGTACAAATTTTTTAACTTTATATACATAAAATAAGGTTGCGTCGCATAGGGTCAGCGGTAAAAAGTATCAATTTTTAATATTTTAAGACGAGTCAAGAATTCATCGATTATACATTTTAATAGTACATTGATTACAGAATCTTTTGGTACCAAGCAGACAACAGCGTACAAACTTTTTAATTTGCTATACATAAATTAAGGATGCGTCGCATAGATTCAGCGGCAAAAAAGTATCGATTTCTAATATTTAAAGACGAGCCAAAAATTCATCGATTATACATTTTAATAGTACATTGATTACAGAATTATTTGGTACCAACCAGACACCAGCGTACAAATTTTTTAATTTGATAAACGAAAATTAGCATGCGTCGCACAGGGTCCGCGTCAAAAAAGTATCAAATTCTAATATTTTAAGACGAGCCAAAAATTCATCGATTATACATTTTAATAGTACATTGATTACAGAATTATTTGGTACCAACCAGACACCAGCGTACAAATTTTTTAATTTTATAAACATAAAATAAGGATGCGTCGCACAGGGTCCGCGTCAAGAAAGTATCAATTTCTAATATTTTAAGATGAGCCAAAAATTCATCGATTATACATTTTAATAGTACATTGATTACAGAATCATTTGGTACCAAACAGACACCAGCGTACAAATGTTTTAACTTGATATACATAGAATAATATTGCGTCGCATAGGGTCAACTGTAAAAAAGTATCGATTTCTAATATTTTAAGGCGAGCCAAAAATTCATCGTATATATATTTCAATAGTGTCTTGTTTGCAGATTATCTTTGTACCATAAGCATACCAGCGTACTACCTTTTTGGTCTATTATACGTTATATAAATCTGCGCCGTATGGGATTTGCGGCTTAAAAATTTTAATTTTCGATATTTCAAAACGTGCAAAAAATTAATCTTATATACATTTTAATAGTATATTGTCTGCACATTATTACGAATTATGCGTGACTGCATGCATATATCGCGATAATATATGTCGAAACTCATTTCTACTGCGTATTCGGAATTCGAATTATATCAAGATTATCGAAAAGTGTCGGACGAAATATATTTGTGACTTTAATTAAGAAAATAATTTTTGTTTTAAAAATTATATCTACGAAACCTTAATTGTAAATTTGTATTCATGTCTCACTTCTATTCTTAACTTAATAAATATACTACTTCTTAATTAAATAAATATATTAGAAAATATTAATATAGTAAGGTAATTAAATTTTAAAATAGTAATATGTTATAAAAATTAAAATAGCAATATATTATAAATAATATGTTGTAATATCTTATCCTCGATTAATATTTTTGTTACAGAAATCAGCTGATTAAAACGTTAATTTGCTAATACATTTTTAAAATAAGAATATGTTATAACATTTAAAATAATATGTTTTAAATAATGTAATATATAATTCCTTAAACTCGATTAATATTTATAACAGCTATCAGCTGATTTCTGTCATAAAATATTAATCGTGATGAAGGAATTATATATTATTTTAATTTTTATAACATATTTTTATTTTAAAATTTAATTGGCAATGTAATGCTTTAATCATCTGATTTCTGTAAAAAAATATTAATGAAGTTTAAACAAACTTTATATAAATACATCATACTTTTTTTAATAAAATCGAGGAATGGCATAACGCGCGCTTGTGTTATTCTAGTCTTTTTCTAAAAAAGACATATTAAGTCGATTCTCGCAAGTATTGTTGCCTCTTGTCCGCGAAAATATTAATCAAAATTTAAAGTATTATAACATATTATTTAAAACCTATCATTATTTTATTTAATTTTATTTTGGACTAACTGTCAAACTGCTAACTGCTAACCCTCACGATGACAGCCTCTTCATGCTTCAAATATAACACACAACGCGAATGTCAATAATATTAATCAAGTTTAAAGTATTATAACATATTATTTAAAACATATTATTATTTTATTTTATTTTATTTTATTTTGGACTAACTGTCAAACTGGTCACTGCACCCTCGTGATGACAGCCTTTCGATGCTACGAATATAACACACAACGCGAATCGACAGAGAGCCAATCAGCATCGCGGAAAAACGACAACAATGTCAATAACATGCCTTTTTTAGAAAGGGGATAAGTCCGCGCAGTGTAGGGTTCGCGGCTATAAAGTTTCATCTTTAACTATCCAAAAAAAGCATAGAATTCATCACTAATTTTTTTAATAGTACATTTTATACAGATTAATTTTATATCAAACAGATTTGAGCGTACAAATTTTTTCGTTTAATACACATAGTATAATTCTTCGTCATAGAATTTGCGCCGTATTTTATATATTTTAACAGTACATTATCTGCACAAAATATGATGGTACCATCAGCATACCAGCCTACAAACTTTTTGATCTGACATACGTAAAATGAATCCGCGCTATATGGGGTACGCGGTTAAAAATTGTAATTTTCAATTGTTTAAAGCGAGCAAAAAATTATTCTTTCATATATTTTAACATTACATTGATTGCACATTATGATGGTATCATCAGCATACCAGCCTACAAATTAGATATTAATTATAAGTACAATCTGTTTAATTGCTAACGAGCATGATACATTACGATATTCATAGTTGCATGAAATATTGATGGACGATCATTGGAATATTACTTAATACATTCAATCGCGATTAATATCTTTAATCAGTTTTTCGAAATTTGAAATTAATATGTATGAATGTCAGGTTCCGTACACACACGTATAAATGACACACTTGAAATTACAATCGCAGTGATTACGAAATCGAAATATTGAATCGTATATAATATAAATTTAAATACACAGTAATAATTTAGACGATGGTTCAAGTACAAAAGTTACAGCCTATAATGGTTTTTGAATTTGGCGCGCGGCGCGCTGAGTGTCGACTTACGTAATTACTACGTCACGTCCTTCGTCCCTCGCGTCCTTTAGCTAGTCACGGTATCGCGCTCAATCGTCTCCGCATTTTTCACGCGTTTTTCCCGTTAAGAATGAATTCCGCGTACAAACGAATGTTGGGAGTATTGAATCGTGCCACGGGCAATTAACAGGAAGTATTAATTAACTCGTGCGATCACGGTTAATCAACCTACGACAGTCTGCATCCGCCGGGCTACGCCGCTTAGCCGCTTTTTCTCCGAATCGATCGATCTCATTGAACATTCTATTTATTAAGAGGTATGTATCATTTGGCGTCATTTATTTATACGAATCGCATCGCGTTCAAGCTTTTGTGCTCTGGGAAAACTATATTTTGGATGTGAGATATTTAATCAATACATAATTTATCGTTTTCAGATGATTGTGTCGCACGCGAACCGCGCGAAGTTCGCGCCGCACAAAGTGTTGCACTACGTCACGATGTACTACGTCACAGCGTACTACTTCACTACATATCGCGAATATCGAAAGTGGCGGATGGTTATATATCGTCGTTATTTATCCGTTGTTATTTATGCAATCCGGTGCGTAGTGCGTGCAATCGGTGTCGAGAATGCCGTACAAAGTAACGGGTGATCGTTCTATCGTATTATTTAATGCGGGAAATCGAAATCTGTAATGCCTGGTCGATGAAAATGCATCTCGGCGAACGATTTCCGAAACGACGCAACAATCAACGAGAATATGGCAGCGTTTCAACGACTGGTGAGCAAATTGACTTTATTTACCTGATTATATCATTGTCATTTACCTGAAATATATAGCTAGCATATGAAAATCGCTCATATAATAATAATATAATATTATTTATAGGAACGACTTTCCGAAGCGACGCAACAATCAACGAAAATATAACCGCGTTTCAACGACCGGTGAGTAAATTGATTTTATTTAACTAATTATACCTATCATCGAATTTATATCATCGCCATTTATTTGAAATATATATTAGCCAGCACATAAAAACCGCTAATATAATAATAACATAATATTGTTTAGAATATAAATTGATTTTTGAGATTAGCTCAGAAATAAATTTACATTATACATATATACATATATTTAAATTTATAATATTTTCGATAAGCACTCGCATTAAAAATTTCATAAATATCTTAAAGTTATTCTTTTTTTTTTTCAAAAAACGCAATAATATAACATTGGTTAAAAAAATCTATTTTTTAAATTAGCTCAGAAAGAAATTTAAATTATACATTATATATATTTTCAATAAGCATTCGTATTAACAATCTCATGAATATTTTAATGACTTCTAAAAAGTCTCTAATGAAAACGATTCCATGGAATTTAATTAAATGAGATGTGTGAAAAGTTTAATCATTTTAATTACTTATTTGAATAACATTGAATGCATTTTCATTCAGAATTTGACTCTTGCTTCATTATGTAATAATTTCATTTTTACGATATTGGTCCCATTTGAATATTTATAAAATTTAATTAAATTAGATGTGTGATAAGTTTAATCATTTTAATTACTTATTTGAAAGACATTGAATGCATTTTCATTAAGAATTTGACTCTTGCTTCATTATGTAATAATTTCATTTTTACGATATTGGTCCCATCTGAATATTTATATAATTTAATTAAATTAGATGTTTGATAAATTTAATCATTTTAATTATATATTTGAAAGACATTGAATGCATTTTCATTTAGAATTTAACTCGTACTTTATTATGTAATAAATTTATTTTTACGATATTGGTTCTATTTAAATATTTATATAATTTAATTAACTGAGATCTAAGATTATTTCAATCATCTTAATTACTTATTTGAAAGACATTGAATGCATTTTTATTAAGAATTTGTCTCTTGCTTCATTATGTAATAATTTCATTTTTACGATATTGGTCCCATCTGAATATTTATATAATTAAATTAAATTAGATGTGTGATAAGGTTAATCATTTTAATTACTTATTTGAATAACATTGAATGGATTTTCATTCAGAATTTGACTCTTGCTTCATTATGTAATAAAATCATATTTACGATATTGGTCCCATCTGAATATTTATATATTTTGTGTGCTGCTACAATTTGAATTTTATTTATATGTTACAGATCAACATAACTGACTGTCTTGATAATCTGAGAGAAGGAGGTCTGGGAGACATTGGGCACTAGTCGAACAATCATGGAGTGAGTATTTATTGACTTTATTTAGTTCAATTACTAAATAAAAATTTATAAAATAAAATAAAATAAAATAATAAAATTATTATAAATCAAATAAAAAATAATTATAAATTAAATAAAAATTTAATAATTGTAAATTAAATAAAAATTATAAATTAAATAAAAATTTATAAAATTATTCAACTATATTTCTACTTGCTCTCTATTGTAGGCATGGAAAATAAAATCCAATGCGTACAGTAATAATTTTCTAAAACATTAATTATTTTTGGCGCTACTACAATTTGAATTTGAATTGTATGTTACAGATCAACGTAACTGACGACTGATGATCTTGACAATCTGAGAGGAGGAGGAGGTCTGGGAGAGACGTCGGGCACCAGCGGAGCAACTATTGTGTAAGTATTTATTATTAATTCAATTATTATTAAATAAAAATTTATAAAATTTTTTAATTATATTGCTGTTTATTATTTGTATGCATCTAATATAAAATTTAATGCATACAAAATAATAATTTTTTTAAGTATTAATTATTTTGAGCAGTTCTATAATTTGAATTTTATTTATATGTTACAGATCAACGTAGCTTCAATGCAGTTAACTCCGCTATTGTGCATCGACCGGTGAGTGAAAAATTATTTTATTACAAAAGGTAACGGTTTTGTAGAGATTAGATTGTGTGGAAATGTGTAGATCTAGATTGTAGCTTGTGTATAGACTGTAGATTTTGTAGATAGTTCCGTTACCTTAAAATGAATGGGTTATTAAAGATTAAAAGTATAATAAAGATTATGAATACAGTTTAAGAAAAGGAAAAGAAACATTTTATATAGTAATACATAATATATTCAATCTAATTTATTTTAAAAGAACAAACTAACAATCATATTAATTGTATGTGTGATTATAAATTTTAAATGATTAAATAATTATAATTACTTATTATTATAATGTACAGATTTTATATTATATATTTTGTAATCCATTCATTTATGTTGATTGATCATTTGAGTTTACATTAGTTAAAATAAAGTTATATTTTAAAATATATAACATATCAGATATTTTGCGGATATTTTGAGAATATATAATAATTTTGGACTAAAAGAAAAAATAATAGTGATATAAAATTTGCAGAAAAATTCATGATAATATCTTAAAATTTTTAGTACGAATTATGTTATTTTATTTTATTTTTTTTTACTTTTGTGATTCATCGATTGCGCTATCGTGTAATTCGGAAATAAACTGCAAACCGCGAATATATTAAAATTAATTATCGAATTTTCGCGGATTCATAACAAAGAACGTACAAAATTCCTTTTATATATAATATTAATTTATTATAATTTTCATTAAAGGGGGGTGTTATCGATATTATAGAATAGTAATTATTAAGAAATGACAGTTATTACTAATGAAGCACATATGGTGTGCTTGACATCGCCATAAAATTGAGCGATATGATCGGCAACACGACGGTCTAACAATAAGACACAATCGGACGGTAGTGTCGCGCGTTCAAGTGCGGGAGTGTCGTTCAAAGTATCGCGCGTTTAAGTGCGGGAGTGTCGTTCGAAGTATCGCGCGTTATCATCAATCAGCAGACTTTGACTTGAATTATTGGACAATCCTCATCAATCTGACCTGAGAGGAGGAGCAGGACTAGGAGGCATCAGGCACCGGCGGAGCAACTTTGTGGTGAGTGTTTATTATTTATATAATATTTATATAATATGATGTATATGTATAATATTTGACTTGTTATAAATCACGTATTTTTTTACGCATAGATATTATATAATTCTATTTATATATTGAATAATTTAAATAAAGGAAAATTAGAGAGAAATAACTCTATATGTATAAATATTATAAAAGTTTTTAATATTTAAAAAAATAATCTTTACAAAATTTATAAAATTATTCAATTATATATACCTATCTACTGATTATTGTACGCGTCGAATATAAAATTTAATGTGTAAAATACTAATTAGATATTAAAATACTAATTAGATAATAATTATTTAAAACGCTGTTATAATTTATATTCTATTTGTATGTTACAGATCAACGTAGC
The DNA here is from genome assembly GCF_030444845.1 of Prenolepis imparis. Classification (NCBI taxonomy): domain Eukaryota; kingdom Metazoa; phylum Arthropoda; class Insecta; order Hymenoptera; family Formicidae; genus Prenolepis; species Prenolepis imparis. The sequence goes on along the minus strand of NW_028141172.1, from coordinate 2,634,299 downwards.
TTCGATGCAGTTATCTCCTCTGCTGTTGAACATCGATTGGTAAGTGATAAACTATTATTTTATTACGAGGTAACGGTTTCATAAATATTTGATTGTAGAGATGTAGATTTAGAATGTAGATTGTAGATAGTTACTATCCGTTACCTCAAAATGAATAAACACACAATTAATTAGGATGAATATTTCAATTTAAAAAAAAACGATAATTTATATAGTATTTTTTAAATATTTTCTATTATCGAAGTGAGAATTATTTTATTCATGTTTTCTCATATATTTAAATACGCTCTTTCTTTCTTCATCTTTTTTAACAAGTTTTAATTATTAGGTGCAATGATTAATTTTTTTGATTGTTTAATGTCGCGATTTAATTATAATAACTTCAAGTTATGACACGTCTTTTTTTAAACACCGAAGAAAAACAAGTGCGCGCTACACGCATTCTTCGATTTTATATACTAGTTACTAGAACAACACAATCGCGCGCTACGCGCGCGCCATTCTTCGATTTTTTGTTAAAAAGAATATTTAAAAAAAAATAAAATAAAGTTTGTATAAACTTGATTAATATTTTTTCACAGAAATCAGCTGATTAAAGCATTAATTTGATAATTAAATTTTAAAATAATAATATGGTAAAAATAGTAATATATTTAATAGTAATATAATTAAAATAGTATTATGTTGTAAATAATATGTTATAATACCTTCTTCTTGATTAATATTTTTTGATAGAAATCAGCTGATAACTGTCAAAAATATTATAACATATTATTTAAAAAATTAATAAGCAAATTAACACTTTAATCAGCTGATTTCTGTAAAAAAATATTAATTAAGTGAAAATTTGTTAACTAAATTTTAAAATAATAATATGTTATAAAAATTAAAATAATAATATGTATTAAATAATATAATATAATACTTAAAATTCGATTGTCATTTTTGAAAACTATCAGCTGATTTCTGTCAAAAAATATTAATCGCAGCTAAGGCATTATAACATATTATTTACAACATATATTACTATTTTAATTATTATAACCTATTATTATTTTAAATTTTAATTAGCAAATTAACGATTTATTTAAATTTTAATCTAATAATATGTTATAAAAATTAAAATAATAATATATGTTTTAAATAATATCATAATTCTTTTTGACAGTTATCAGTTGATTTCTGTCATAAAATATTCAAGTTTAAAATATTATAACATATTATTTACATCATATTATCACATTCTGATGAAATTAATTTTATCTGATATAAATATTTTTAAAAAAAATTTTGTACATTTTTTTTTATAACGATAATTTTTTTACATTAAATTCAACAATAATATTCAAAGAAATAATAATAAATTTTTTTTCGATGTAACACATAGTAAAATAGATTAATGTATGCCTAAATGATAACAATATATATAATTATTATATTATATTTGTATAACTATATATAAAACTAAAAATTATGAATTAAAATTATTCAAATATATATATAATCGCATTTTTAAGAGCAGATGATCAGATCATTTTAATTACTTATTTGAAAAACATTGAATGCATTTTCATTTAGAATTTGACTCGTGCTTTATTATGTAATAAATTTATTTTTCGATATTGGTTCTATTTAAATATTTATATAATTTAAATAACTGAGATCTAAGATTATTTCAATCATCTTCATTACTTATTTGAAAGACATTGAATGCATTTTCATTAAGAATTTGACTCTTGCTTCAATATGTAATAATTTCATTTTTACGATGTTGGTCCCATTTGAATATTTATATAATTTAATTAAATTAGATGTGTGATAAGATTAATCATTTTAATTACTTATTTGAAAGACATTGAATGCATTTTCATTAAGAATTTAACTCTTGCTTCATTATTTAACAGTTTCATTTTTACGATATTGGTCCCATCTGAATATTTATATAATTTAATTAAATTAGATGTGTGATAAGTTTAATCATTTTAATTACTTATTTGAAAGACATTGAATGCATTTTCATTAAGAATTTGACTCTTGCTTCATTATTTAATAGTTTCATTTTTACGATATTGGTCCCATCAGAATATTTATATAATTTAATTAAATTAGATGTGTGATAAGTTTAATCATTTTAATTACTTATTTGAAGGACATTGTATGCATTTTCATTAAGAATTTGATTCTTGCCTCTTATGTAATAATTTCATTTTTACGATATTGGTCCCATCTGAATATTTATATAATTTTATTAAATTAGATGTTTGATCAATTTAATCATTTTAATTATATATTTGAAAGACATTGAATGCATTTTCATTTAGAATTTGACTCGTGCTTTATTATGTAATAAATTTATTTTTACGATATTGGTTCTATTTAAATATTTATATAATTTAAATAACTGAGATCTAAGATTATTTCAATCATCTTAATTACTTATTTGAAAGACATTGAATGCATTTTCATTAAGAAATTGACTCTTCCTTTATTATGTAATAATTTCATTTTTACGATATTGGTCCCATACAAATTATTTATATAATTTAATTAAATTAGATGTGTGATAAGATTAATCATTTTAATTACTTATTTGAAAGACATTGAATGCATTTTCATTAAGAATTTGACTCTTGCTTCATTATTTAATAGTTTCATTTTTACGATATTGGTCCCATCTGAATATTTATATAATTTAATTAAATTAGATGTGTGATAAGTTTAATCATTTTAATTACTTATTTGAAGGACATTGTATGCATTTTCATTAAGAATTTGATTCTTGCCTCTTATGTAATAATTTCATTTTTACGATATTGGTCCCATCTGAATATTTATATAATTTTATTAAATTAGATGTTTGATCAATTTAATCATTTTAATTATATATTTGAAAGACATTGAATGCATTTTCATTTAGAATTTGACTCGTGCTTTATTATGTAATAAATTTATTTTTACGATATTGGTTCTATTTAAATATTTATATAATTTAAATAACTGAGATCTAAGATTATTTCAATCATCTTAATTACTTATTTGAAAGACATTGAATGCATTTTCATTAAGAAATTGACTCTTCCTTTATTATGTAATAATTTCATTTTTACGATATTGGTCCCATACAAATTATTTATATAATTTAATTAAATTAGATGTGTGATAAGTTTAATCATTTTAATTATATATTTGAAAGACATTGAATGCATTTTCATTAAGAATTTGATTCTTGCTTCATTATGTAATAATTTCATTTTTACGATATTGGTCCCACCTGAATATTTATATAATTTAATTAAATGAGATGTGTGATAAGTTTAATCATTTTAATTACTTATTTGAAAGACATTGAATGCATTTTCATTAAGAATTTGACTCTTGCTTCATTATTTAATAGTTTCATTTTTACGATATTGGTCCCATCTGAATATTTATATAATTTAATTAAATTAGATGTGTGATAAGTTTAATCATTTTAATTACTTATTTGAAGGACATTGTATGCATTTTCATTAAGAATTTGATTCTTGCCTCTTATGTAATAATTTCATTTTTACGATATTGGTCCCATCTGAATATTTATATAATTTTATTAAATTAGATGTTTGATCAATTTAATCATTTTAATTATATATTTGAAAGACATTGAATGCATTTTCATTTAGAATTTGACTCGTGCTTTATTATGTAATAAATTTATTTTTACGATATTGGTTCTATTTAAATATTTATATAATTTAAATAACTGAGATCTAAGATTATTTCAATCATCTTAATTACTTATTTGAAAGACATTGAATGCATTTTCATTAAGAAATTGACTCTTCCTTTATTATGTAATAATTTCATTTTTACGATATTGGTCCCATACAAATTATTTATATAATTTAATTAAATTAGATGTATGATAAGTTTAATCATTTTAATTACTTATTTGAAAGACATTGAATGCATTTTCATTAAGAATTTGACTCTTGCTTCATTATTTAATAGTTTCATTTTTACGATATTGGTCCCATCTGAATATTTATATAATTTAATTAAATTAGATGTGTGATAAGTTTAATCATTTTAATTACTTATTTGAAGGACATTGTATGCATTTTCATTAAGAATTTGATTCTTGCCTCTTATGTAATAATTTCATTTTTACGATATTGGTCCCATCTGAATATTTATATAATTTTATTAAATTAGATGTTTGATCAATTTAATCATTTTAATTATATATTTGAAAGACATTGAATGCATTTTCATTTAGAATTTGACTCGTGCTTTATTATGTAATAAATTTATTTTTACGATATTGGTTCTATTTAAATATTTATATAATTTAAATAACTGAGATCTAAGATTATTTCAATCATCTTAATTACTTATTTGAAAGACATTGAATGCATTTTCATTAAGAAATTGACTCTTCCTTTATTATGTAATAATTTCATTTTTACGATATTGGTCCCATACAAATTATTTATATAATTTAATTAAATTAGATGTGTGATAAGATTAATCATTTTAATTACTTATTTGAAAGACATTGAATGCATTTTCATTAAGAATTTTACTCTTGCTTCATTATTTAATAATTTCATTTTTACGATATTGGTCCCATCTGAATATTTATATAATTTAATTAAATTAGATGTGTGATAATTTTAATCATTTTAATTATATATTTGAAAGACATTGAATGCATTTTCATTAAGAATTTGATTCTTGCTTCATTATGTAATAATTTCATTTTTACGATATTGGTCCCACCTGAATATTTATATAATTTAATTAAATGAGATGTGTGATAAGTTTAATCATTCTAATTACTTATTTGAAAGACATTGAATGCATTTTTATTTAGAATTTGAATTGTGCTTTATTATGTAATAAATTTATTTTTACGATATTGGTTCTATTTAAATATTTATATAATTTAAATAACTGAGTTCTAAGATTATTTCAATCATCTTAATTACTTATTTGAAAGACATTGAATGTATTTTCATTAAAAATTTGTCTCTTGCTTCATTATGTATTAATTTCATTTTTACGATGTTGGTCCCATTTTAATATTTATATAATTTAATTAAATTAGATGTGTGATAAGTTTAATCATTTTAATTACTTATTTGAAAGACATTGAATGCATTTTCATTAAGAATTTGACTCTTGCTTCATTATGTAATAATTTCATTTTTACGATATTGGTCCCATCTGAATATTTATATAATTTAATTAAGTTAGATGTGTGATAAGTTTAATCATTTTAATTATATATTTGAGAGACATTGAATGCATTTTCATTTAGAATTTGACTCGTGCTTTATTATGTAATATATTTATTTTTACGATATTGGTTCCTTTTATATATTTATACAATTTAAATAACTGAGATCTAAGATCATTTCAATTATTTTAATTACTTATTTGAAAGACATTGAATTAAGAAAGACATTTTCATTAAGAAATTGACTCTTCCTTTATTATGTAATAATTTCATTTATACGATATTGGTCCCATTCATATATTTATATAATTAAATTATATTAGATGTGTGATAAGATTAATCATTTTAATTACTTATTTGAAAGACATTGAATGCATTTTCATTAAGAATTTAACTCTTGCTTCATTATTTAATAGTTTCATTTTTACGATATTGGTCCCATCTGAATATTTATATAATTTAATTAAATTAGATGTGTGATAAGTTTAATTATTTTAATTATATATTTGAAAGATATTGAATGCATATTCATTTAGAATTTGACTTGTGCTTTATTATGTAATAAATTTATTTTTACGATATTGGTCCTATTTAAATATTTATATAATTTAAATAACTGAGATCTAAGATTATTTCAATCATCTTAATTACTTATTTGAAAGACATTGAATGGATTTTCATTAAGAATTTGACTCTTGCTTCAATATCTAATAATTTCATTTTTACGATATTGGTCCCATCTGAATATTTATATAATTTAATTAAATTAGATGTGTGATAAGTTTAATCATTTTAATTATATATTTGAAAGATATTGAATGCATTTTCATTTAGGATTTGACTTGTGCTTTATTATGTAATAAATTTATTTTTACGATATTGGTCCTATTTAAATATTTATATAATTTAAATAACTGAGATCTAAGATTATTTCAATCATCTTAATTACTTATTTGAAAGACATTGAATGTATTTTCATTAAGAATTTGACTCTTCCTTTATTATGTAATAATTTCATTTATACGATATTGGTCCCATTCAAATATTTATATAATTTAATTATATTAGATGTGTGATAAGTTTAATCATTTTAATTACTTATTTGAAAGACATTGAATGCATTTTCATTAAGAATTTGACTCTTGCTTCATTATTTAATAGTTTCATTTTTACGATATTGGTCCCATCTGAATATTTATATAATTTAATTAAATTAGATGTGTGATAAGTTTAATCATTTTAATTATATATTTGAAAGACATTGAATGCATTTTCATTTAGAATTTGACTCGTGCTTTATTATGTAATAAATTTATTTTTCGATATTGGTTCTATTTAAATATTTATATAATTTAAATAACTGAGATCTAAGATTATTTCAATCATCTTAATTACTTATTTGAAAGACATTGAATGCATTTTCATTAAGAATTTGACTCTTGCTTCATTATGTAATAATTTCATTTTTACGATATTGGTCCCATCTGAATATTTATATAATTTAATTAAATTAGATGTGTGATAAGTTTAATCATTTTAATTACTTATTTGAAAGACATTGAATGCATTTTCATTAAGAATTTGACTCTTGCTTCATTATTTAATAGTTTCATTTTTACGATATTGGTCCCATCTGAATATTTATATAATTTAATTAAATTAGATGTGTGATAAGTTTAATCATTTTAATTATATATTTGAAAGACATTGAATGCATTTTCATTTAGAATTTGACTCGTGCTTTATTATGTAATAAATTTATTTTTCGATATTGGTTCTATTTAAATATTTATATAATTTAAATAACTGAGATCTAAGATTATTTCAATCATCTTAATTACTTATTTGAAAGACATTGAATGCAGTTTCATTAAGAATTTGACTCTTGCTTCATTATGTAATAATTTCATTTTTACGATATTGGTCCCATCTGAATATTTATATAATTTAATTAAATTAGATGTGTGATAAGTTTAATCATTTTAATTACTTATTTTAAAGACATTGAATGCATTTTCATTAAGAATTTGATTCTTGCTTCATTATGTAATAATTTCATTTTTACGATATTGGTCCCATCTGAATATTTATATAATTTAATTAAATTAGATGTGTGAAAAGTTTAATCATTTTAATTACTTATTTGAAAGACATTGAATGCATTTTCATTAAGAATTTGACTCTTGCTTCATTATTTAATAGTTTCATTTTTACGATATTGGTCCCATCTGAATATTTATATAATTTAATTAAATGAGATGTGTGATAAGTTTAATCATTTTAATTACTTATTTGAAAGACATTTAATGCATTTTTATTTAGAATTTGAATTGTGCTTTATTATGTAATAATTTGATTTTTACGATATTGGTCCCATCTGAATATTTATATAATTTAATTAAATTAGATGTGTGATAAGTTTAATCATTTTAATTACTGTTGTACCAGCGTACAAACTTTTTGATATAATATGAGTAATATAATTGTTCGCCGTATAAGAATCGCGGCTTATAAGTTTTAATTTTCAATATTTTAAAACGCGTAAAAAGTTATTCTTTCATATATTTTAACAGTACATTTTCTACACATTATGATGGTACCATCAGAATACCAGCCTACAAACTTTTTGATCCAATATACATAAAATGAATCTGCGCCGTATGGGATCCGCGGTTTAAAAATTTTAATTTTTAATATTTTAAAACGCGTCAAAAATTATTATTTCATATATTTTAACAGTACATTGTCTACACATTATGATGGTACCATCAGAATATCAGCCTACAAATTTTTTGATCCGATATACATAAAATGAATCCGCGCCGTATGGCATCCGCGGTTTAAAAATTTTAATTTTCAATATTTTAAAACGAGCCAAAAATTATTCTTTTATATATTTCAACAGTACATTATATGCACATTATGATGGTACCATCAGCATACCAGCGTACAAACTTTTTGGTCTAATATACGTAAAATGAATCCGCGCCGTATGGGATCCGCGGTTTAAAAATTTTAATTTTCAATTGTTTAAAGCGAGCCAAAAATTTATCTTGTATATATTTCAACTCTACATTATATGCACATTATGATGGTACCATCAGCATACCAGCGTACAAACTTTTTGATCTAATATACGTAAAATGAATCCGCGCCGTATGGAATCCGCGGTTTAGAAATTTTAATTTTCAATTGTTTAAAGCGAACCAAAAATTAATCTTGTATTTATTACAATTTTACATTATATGCACACTATGATGGTACCATCAGCATACCAGCGTACAAACTATTTGATCTAATATACGTAAAATGAATCCGCGCCGTATGGGACCCGCGGTTTAAAAATTTTAATTTTCAATTGTTTATAGCGAGCCAAAAATTTTTCTTTCATATATTTTAACATTACATTGACTGCACATTATGATGGTACCATCAGCATACCAGCGTACAAACTTTTCGATGTAACAGGCGCGCGTTACGTGCGCGCCATTTATTGATTTGATTGAAAAAGAATGATATCTATATATAACGTTTGTTTTAACTTGATTAATATTTTTTGACAGAAATCATCTGATTAAAGCGTTAATTTGCTAAATGCATTTTAAAATGAAAATATGTTACAAAATAATAAAATAATAATATTTTACAGAAAGAATTTTCTTTTAGAATTTGATTTAAAATTTAAGACTTTGAAGAGACTTTTAAAACACGTGCAAATAAAATGTTTTACGACTTACACAGGCCTTAATTTTCGCAAAAAACGTTTAAACTTTGAATTCAAAAAGTAAGGTTTGTGTAAGTCGTAGAATATTTTATGAGGACTCATTTTGTTTGTCTTGAAGAAATCTTTAAAAGATCGTTAAAAGTTCGTCTTGTAGAGATCTTTAAAAGAACGTTTAAACTTGAAAAGATTAAGGCCTCTATAAAGCCCAGAACATTTTCTGTCGGCTCATTTTGTAAGTCTTGAAGAAATCTTTTAAAGATGTCTTCTATAAAGCCTAGAACAAGAAATGTTCTATTAGGCTTTATAGAGGCCTTAATCTTTTCAAGTTTAAACGTTTATCGGGCAAATTCAGCAAACTATAAAATTAAAATAGCAATATGTTGTGAATAATATGTTGTAATACCTTATCCTCGATTAATATTTTTGTTACAGAAATCAGCTGATTAAAACGTTAATTTGCTAATTAATTTTTAAAATAAGAATATATGTTATAACATTTAAAATAATAATGTTTTAGATAATGTATATTATAATTCCCTAAACTCGATTAATATTTATGACAGCTATCAGCTGATTTCTGTCAAAAAATATTAATAGCAGATAAAGCATTATAACATATTATTTATAAAATTATTTTAATTTTTATAACATATTTTTTTTTTAAATTTTATTAGCAATGTAATGCTTTAATCATCTGATTTCTGCCAAAAAATATTAATCAAGTTTAAACAAACTTTATATAAAAACATCATTCTTTTTTATATAAAATCGATGAATGGCGTAGCGCGCGCTTGTTGTTCTAGTTCTTTTTTGAAAAAGACATATTAAGTCGATTCTCGCAAGTATTGTTGCCTCTTTTCCGCAAAAATATTTATCAAGTTTAAAGTATTATAACATATTATTTAAAAGTATTATAACATATTATTATTTTATTTAATTTTATTTTGGACTAACTGTCAAACTGCTAACTGCTAACCCTCGCGATGACAGCCTTTCGATGCTACGAATATAACACACAACGCAAATCGGCAGAGAGCCAATCAGCATTGCGGAAAAGAGGCAACAATGCACTTCGAGACTTTCGAGATGACTTCGATACATTCGAGAATCGACTTAACATACCTTTTTTAGATAAGGATAACTGTATATTTATGGGATACTTATATAAGTTTAATTTATAACGATTAAAACGAAAATTAAAGCATAATGCAACTTACGAAAGAAAAGTAATACATTTTTTAATATACTTTCAAAACTTAATTTTCAGGTATTTATTTGATAAATTTTATTATCGAACGGAGGACTATTTTATTAGTGTTATATTACATTTTAAAAAATATTCTTTTATTTTTTAAAAAGCTTTAATCATTAGCTGCAAGGGTTCAAATTTTCCTAATTTTACATAAATCGTTTAATAAATAATATAAATCTCTTTAATATTATCTATTATAATATAATCTTAAATAATATAAAATTCTATAAAATATATACTGTATAATTATGTCACGGTACGTACAGTATTTCGGCAATGAATTATTAATAATATCGGCTTGTTGTCGTCAACAATAGCGCGCTATTGTTGTCATTCGATTAGATAAAGAAATTGTTTCGTTTATTATACAACTTCGAGACGTGGTCGAGACTAGTACTGAAGAGATACAAAAAGCGATCATTTTTTACGCATAATTAAAGACCATTAATTGACGTGATTAATTAATTTTTATTATTTTACGATTATTTATCAAAGTAAATATATATCTCACTATATGTATATTGATTTGAATAGATTCGCGTAATAAAATGCTGCGATACATGTATATTAAGGTTCTCAATGAATTTGGAAATTAAACAATAAATCGAAAATGTTTTACATAATTTAATTTTTAATATGTTAAATATTTCGACTATGTACTTGATGCATTCGGTCTTGGCGTAACGCGCTATTGTAAACATAGAATGTTTTTGTCATTCGCGCATCGACTTTTCAAGTAGGATAATCGCTCTGTGTATTATTCAACTTCGAGACGTGCCGAGATTAGTACGAGAGAGATAGAATTTAATTCAATTTTGCAAGTTCGTGTTGTGTGAGTACAAGCAGCAAAGAACAAATAAGAGAAGAGAAGAAAATTCGGACTAGCATCGGATAAGCAGCAACTGAAAGTGAGCAATTTATAATCTATGATTCATTGTTTTTTACTTGCAAAAGTATTTTTTTTATACTATATATTTTTATGGTACTCTGATAGAAGATAGCGTTAGAAGTTATTAACGTGATTTTCAAGATACTTTATTCACTTTTCGAAGAAGATCACTGTATTAATTGTTGAAAATCAAAAATTTTTATGTTTAAACAGTTTACGATTATATAATTGCTGTACAAGATTATAATATATTCTTATATATGTATATCTTGATTGTCACGCCTTAAATTATTTATAATACTATTAAAACCGATACTTATTATAGGCTTAACACTTTTATCGAGCAGGATTATGGTCTATATAAGATAAATTTAATTAGATTATAAACTATTTTATTATTTTTAAGATGTTTTAAAATATGTTTCTTATATGAGAAATTTATTTTAGATTATCGAAATTAGAGAAAAAATTTATTTTGTGAGAGGTACTCATATCACAATGATAGAAAATGACAAAATATCTTTTATTAACGAGAAGGGTTATTGTTATTAACGTGATTTTCTAGATACTTTAAGATACTTAAGATACTTTAAAAGATATACTTTAAGATACTTTAAGATATTTTAAGATACTTTTTTAATTAAAAAATTATAATAATAATTACCAAAATAATTGAAATAATTATTAAAATAATTGCAAACCAATAGAAATAATTAAACATCAATAATTTTATGAAAATTTTTAAAGTACTAAAATAATTATTAAAACGATTTAGAAAAATAGGTGTAGTAATTAATGTAGTAATTTATAAAAAATTATATATATTTAATAATTATTTTTATCATGTACTCTTAGCGAAAGCAAAATTAAGATGCAAAATTGGCGAAGAAATATATATATGTATATATATGTATATAAATATATATGTAAATATATATATATATATGTGTGTGTACATATATATTAATATTGTATATTGTATAATATACAAAATTGGCGAAGAAATATATATATGTATATATATGTATATAAATATATATGTAAATATATATATATATGTATATATATGTGTGTGTACATATATATTAATATTGTATATTGTATAATATACAAATGTAATTTAAACCGGAAAATAAATCGAATTTTTTATTATTACCAATAAAATTTATTTCTAAAGATAAATTATAATAATTGAATATATTTTTTTACATTATTTCTCCACATTTTAATACAACGACTTGATACAATTTATTTGCCATTTAATTTCTCTTGTTCGGATAATTAAAAAATTAAACCAGAGTTATAAAAATTGTCGTGTTCTGATTCAATTCATTTTAGCAAAAAACTTAAAAGTTTGGATGCGGAAATAATTTTCGTTCTCCACAGTTGTTTGTTTTTTGTTTAAAGATTTCGCCTATTTGTAAGTACATTTAAATTTAAGCGAGCAAAATGTTTCTGTTGCGTAACAATAATACTTTATCGCTTTCTAATTAATGTAATAATTAAATTACCAGAATTTTTAAGTACATTTAATGCTCAATTTAATATAAATTTTAAAAAATTAAAAAAATTTTTAATTTAATTTATTAAATTTAATTAATTTAAAATTTTTTTAAATTTATATTAAATTGAGCATTAAATGTACTTAAAAATTCTGGTAATTTAATTATTACATTAATTAGAAAACAAAGTATTTTTGTTACACAACAGAAACATTTTGTTCGCTCATTTTAACATACATTTGCTAAATGCCTATTCAACTATTGCATAGGATACATTTGTAGATACTTCTTGTCTATTGTCTTGTCTAACTATTTGTGACAAATATTAATTTAATTGTTAACGTGTTATACATAAATTGCGGCTTATCTTTTCCCCTCCGTGCCCATATAATATGCTGTATATAAAGATATCATATCATATGTATAGAGTGTAACTAAAAAAACATATATAAAGCATACCATTATAGTCTCTGGTCAATTTGGAGACGATTTTTTCTCATTGTCAGTGAAAATGTCGAGAGAGGTCATCATATTTTATGCATTCTCAATTTTTGTCATCATAACTAAAAGCCTTAAATTTAAATTCTATTAAAATTCTTCCTGAAATTAATTGAAAAATGTTATTTTGTTAATATTTTAACTCCACAAAGTTTAGTTTGCGAGAAGCTCTTCTTTTTCAATCATTTATAACTTGAAAATTATTGGTGCCTCGACATTTTCACTGAGAAAAAATCGTCTTCTTTGGCCAGAGACTTTGATAATGTGCTTCATATGTTTTTTTAATTACACCTTATATATATATATATGTATATATATATATTGTTGCGCCCGTCATGTTACGTCCCTTTACATCTGTCTGTTGCTTGGTGCAATGTTTAAAACATAGATTGTCTTTTGGCGGTTGAGTCGTCAAGAGAGTTGTGGTTGTTTGACAGCTGTCGAACTACGCGGTCGTATTCTGGCTTTCGGATATTGATATACATTTATGTTACTCCATTATATTATATTGCTTTACGTTTTGTTCCTATTAAAGTTATTTCGTTATTTACGAGAGCGTTATTATTTCGCGCGTGAGTGAACCAAGTTCTCAGCGATTCAAGAAATCTCGAAGTCGGCCGAAGGACGCAACAATATATATATATACCTATATATTCCATGCACATTCAATTTTATTTCCGTACATTATGTCATATAGTTTCTGTCTAAGAACTAAGAAGTGAATATGACATAACCCAAGAAGAACAGAAAATCAAAATAATGTCAATTTAATGTCATATTGACCAAAATGACGTCATATTAATGTCATATTGACTAAATTTATGACAAATTTGGTCCAAATTTTGTCAATATGACGTCAAATGACATCATTCTGACTTTCTGTTCTCCTTGGGAATGTATTTTGGGAAATAAAATTGTACATGCATGGAATAAAATTGAATAATGGATAATATTATGAATAATATTAATATTTTTACATAATGATCATTAAAAGTGACAGGAAAAAAAGTCAAATAAGAATTTTTGCGCATTGCCACTAACAACTTTCTGTACAATAAAACCATTATCAGTGTCATAGTCGTTTTCACGTTTCAACGAAATATTAAAATATCGAAATAATTTTGTTTTTATATCAGTAAAAATACGACATACAACAAGTAAATATTGTTTAAAAAAAAAGCCCAAGTAATCAGGTCAGTGAGGTATAACTTTTAAATTATAATATTTTTTACGTTCTTCAAATAAAGTGTGTACATTATGATTATATTATACATATACATATATGTACTGTACTAAAGGTTTAAATAAGTATATGTATATAAAGGACAATAGAAATTAAGTGTTAATTAACAAATATGTTTAACTTACGTATAGCGGGCGTGTGTGAATAGATTAGAGGTAATATAGTCCTTAATTAAAAAGAAATGAATTACGAAAAAAAGTCAGTTGTAATAAAACGAATAAGTGAACCGACGAGAAAATTATCGCTCACGATCACCTTGTTCGAACGGTGACAAGTATAATAACAAAATAGATGGGTTGTGAGCTTGAAAGTAAAATGCGCAGGGAAGCTCTAAATCTGTTTATTAATTTAAAACTTAAGTATTATTTCTATTAATTTTGAATCTATTAATTTAATAATAATATTTTCTGGATAAAGTCACATCTGTTTATAAAAATTAACAATTAAATAGTAATTTTTACTTATTACTTACAAATATACAGGGTAAATTTTTTAACGCGTTACAAACTTATATTTCGGAAATAAAGCATTTTAGAGAAAATGTTTTATACAAAAGTTTTTTGACTCGAAGGGAGACACAAGAAGGTCCCATTATTTTGACCTTGGGTAGTCGTTTGAATGTCACGTGAAAGTCATCTTCAATTTCTTAAATGGAACCTACTATTTTTCATTGCATATTCTTGTAGCTTATCTCAAGAGCTTTCCAAAACACTATAAAAAAAATATTTTTCTTTTAAGTACTTTTTGAGTTATAAGGCTTAAAGTTAATAATTTTTTGACATAAAATGTAAAATATCTTGTAAAATATTCGGTGATCTTACCTTAATACTTTTATGCACGGAACAATGAGACCAATCAATTGGTGTAAAGAAAATACAGTTGTTTTTAAGAAAAAGTACGCAGCTGTATGCAAATTACATACTTTTTTTAAAACAATTATCTGTTTTTTTACACCAATTGATTAGTCTCATTATTCCGTGCATAAAAGTATATATAGAAGTATTAAGGTAAGATTACCGAATATTTTACAAGATATTTTACATTTTATGTCAAAAAATTATTAACTTTAAGCCTTATAACTCAAAAAGTACTTAAAAGAAAAATATTTTTATAGTGTTTTGGAGAAATTGAAGGTTACCTATATAAAGGTACATAAGTGATCATAACATAAGATCACATAAGTGATCTTCAAACAACTTTCTAAGGTCAAACTAATGACACCATATTATGTCCACTTCAAAGTCAAAAAATTTTTGTATAAAATATTTTACTCTAAAATGCTTTGTTTCCGAGATATGTGTAAGTTTGTAACGCGTTAAAAAATTTACCCTGTATATTAAATTTTTTAAGAAGTCATTCTATTCTCTAAAAAATCGAAAATTAGCCTGAGATTTTTTTTAAAAGAACCGGAAATGCTAAATAATAACCCTTTGCAGAGATTATTAATAAATCTCAAGCTTTTTTTTTTTTTTTTATTCATTGGCTATCATATTGCTTTTCGCTATTATAACACATTTCAGGTGCAAGAACAATAATCAGGTTTCTTGATTTTTTTTTTCAGAAAAAATAATTTATATTTGTTAAAAAAATTTAAAAATATGGATACTAATACCTCAATTTTTCAATGCTCTACTATTACTATGATGAACACAAAGGAAGTTTTAATCGATGATACGGAAGAATTGAAAAATAAAAACATGAAAAATCTGACCACTGACAATGATGCCACCGATAAAAAATCTGAAACGATGAAATCAGGTCTCTTTAATTTCAAAACCAACATAATATGGTATATTGTTTTGCAAGTCGCTTTATTGCACGGCATTGGTATTTATGGTATATTGACTTTCAACTATTTAAAAAATCCAATAACTACATTGTGGAGTAAGTATCCCGAAAATTTGATATACATCCCAAGGAGAACAAATAAGTCAAAATGATGTCAATTTGATGTCATATTGATCAAATTTGGATCAAATTTATGTCCAAATTTGGTCAATATGACGTCAAATTGACATCATTTTGACTTATTTGTTCTCCTTGGGATATAGTTCTACATATAAAGACCTAAGAAAGAGATTTTCAAGATTTTTTACATATGTTTCGTGTAACGCTATGATCTCCTTAGCCTTAGAATAATATATTCAAATGTTAAAATATCTGTGATTTTAATTAGTACATTTTGTATACTTTTAGTTCTATTAAATCAAGAGCCGATTATTTAATTGAAACGCTGAATGTTATTAATATTATAAAGAATAAGAAATTTTTTGAACATGTCGATAATTTTTTTCAAGTTTTTACTGGTCTCTACATTATTTTTTCTTGCAAATATATTTTTTATATTATACAATTATTTTGATAAATATATAATAAATATAATTTTCTCATATATTTTTAAGTAATCGGCATGTACATCATATCCAATCTCGGCGTATCTGCTGGCGCACACCGACTTTGGTGTCATAAGTGTTACAAAGCCAAGTTATCATTAAGAATTCTACTTCTGATCTTCTTCAGCGCATGTGCACAAGTATCTTTAATTCTTAGTACTTTAGTTCCTTATTAAGAGATAACTCTATAAAAGAGATATATTATATATAATGCATAGAAAGCGTAAAAATATTACGTATATATATTGCGCTTTTTTTTCTATGTTAAAAAAGTGTAAAAATAAATAATTTTTTACAAATTAAATTTTATAATGCAAAACAAATAAATGGATCTTATACATATAAATAAAATTTTATTACAAAGCTTAATAATTAAAATATTTTGTATTGAAAACTTAAAGGTATAGAAAGGTGTCCAATTCAAATTTGAAAAAATCGATTTTATATAGAAGCTATATTATAATAATTTTTGTATTCTATCTTTTCATATTTTGCTTTATAGAAAATAGTAAATAGAAACGTCGTTGCTGTTCACAGAATACAATATGTAAATGGGTGAAAAATCATCGCATGCATCACAAATATTGTGATACTAATGCAGATCCTCATAATACCCAGCGTGGATTCTTTTATACGCATATCGGTTGGATAATGATGAAGGAACATCCAGAATTTATTGAAAAAAGCAAAGAGCTCGATTTGTCAGATATCATGTCAGATTCCGTCGTAGTCTTTGGCGAAAAGTAAAGACTATTCTGTTTATTTTGTCATAAATTATAGAATGAATTTTTCTTATGCACATAATAAATAAATATCGACATATTGTATTTATACATATATTACATTCTTGAAATATATATAATGCAATAAATTTAATTTTCATAAATAAATCTTAAATTTACTTTTTCATAAAATCGAAATTTTCTAAGAATTGCAAAGAATTTCAATAGATTTTTTTTAGCAAAACGTATATATGACGCTTGAATAATCTCCAAATGTGTTCAGTGTAGTATTTTTATAGATATTTTTTGCCACTTCAACTCTTCTTCGGCTTCATTCTACCTACGATATTACCCGTATACTTCTGGAACGAGACCTGGAGCAGGGCCATTATGTCGCAAGTGTTTATACGGTACATGATTACTCTGAATTCTGTATGGACCATTAATAGTATCGCTCATGCGTGGGGTGCTAGACCATATAATAAGTACGTAATTCGCACGCATAATTACGATACTTAAAATTACTTTTACAAAATTGCATCTGTGTGTGTATGTGATAAAAATATATAAATTTTTTGTTTATTGGTATTATTGTGTTTGTCACACAATAACATGTAATTATTTTATAAAAATTATTTATAAAAATATATTTTATAAAAAATATTTTAACAAAGTATTTTTATATTCTTACAATTTTCTTAAGAAAATATATTTTTACTTACATAGTTTAGCCTTAATAATTTTTGTGACACAATTAAATTATACATATATTAAAATATAATAATTAATACTTATTGTTAATCTTATTATATTTATATCGTTTAATAGAGATTTATCTTTATCGTTTAATTAGAGACATAAAACCAGCAGATAATAATTTTGTCAATTATGTGACAATGGGAGAAGGATACCACAATTATCATCACGTGTTTCCGTGGGATTACAGATCGGCGGAAACTGGAAACAATAAAATGAATTATACCACATTCTTCATCGACAGTTTCGCGAAATTAGGATTAGCTTATGATCTTAAATACCCATCCGTCGACTTGATAAAAAATGTGATATTAAAGAAAGGTGATGGAACACATCCGATGTTGTTCAAAGTACCGAAACAGAAATCCGATATATGTATGTAGCAGATAAAATATCAAAAAAGAGACATAATATATAAAAAGAAAAGAAACATAACCGAAGAAAGAAATAACAAATACGTCTATCTTTTGATTAAGGATGCATCTCGTTATAATTTTTAGACTTATTTTCGTAAAATATTGTTGACAATTGTTTTAAATATGAAATACGAATTAATTAATGAAACATATCAATATATATGTATAATTAATGCGTAATGTTGTTGTTATATTATGAAACACCTTATATCAACGAGCTCTTTACATGAATATTATAATAATTACAAGGAGAATATTATTAATAATATTTTTAAAAAACTTTTTTTTTAAAAAATGTCATTTTACTGTTATTTTCTTATAAATTCTTATAAATTTCTTATAAATTTGAAAATGATAATTGAATTATTGAAACTTATAACGACAATCAAGATACATAAGATAGATAGATAAATCGATCAAAGATAGACATATGTAGATAATAATAATATTGTTTTCGAAGATTCTATTTTCAAGGAATTATCTTCTAATAATATCACATAGATATACAATATCAAATATATACATTGTTTTTGCGTGCTTATATTGCACACTACTTATGCGCACAATAACTTGTTCCGTATTTTATCATATACAATTATGTGTATGCAACATATATGAAATGTATAATAAAGTAATATAAATAATTATCTGAACAAATCGTAACATATGTGTCGTTATTAATTTTATTTTAAGACTTTTTTTGCAATAATTTGTTTTGATTACAATATACATATGTTAAATACACTT
>NW_028141172.1:0-93035 GCF_030444845.1 Prenolepis imparis | reverse complement strand
ACGCGTTCTAACGAAAAATTGTCAAAGGAAGAGAGATTGTGTCAAGAGCTCGGTAAAATAAAGGATCCCGCTTCTGATTCTCATTATTACATTTGTTACAGCATGCCGGGGTCCGAAGACATCGAATCGATTCGAATGAGTTGTCCGAATGCTTTGATATTTTGTCAAGGCAAGAGAGTGTGCACTACTAGACGATTGTGCGAGGTGTCGCGATAACGATGAATTGCGTGTAAAGCGTGTGCACATTTCTTTTCCTTTCCTTTCCTTTCCTTTACCTTGAGTAGGCGAATTGAAGGCCGATCCTATTTCCGACGACGTGTCCGTGCTCGACGAACTGTGAGCCGGCGAGGTTTGAATTCGCAGCGGCGTAGCATAATCCAGAGCGCACATCACTACTTTCTCCATTCCGCTGAAATCAAGGATGAATATTATTCCCCCGCGTTATATACGTAATATACTCTGATTTCTCGAAGCAATCGTTTTTACAGCACCGAGAAGTGAAAATTATTAGTCACCGTTATATACAAGGAAAAATTAATGAGTACAATTATCTTAACTAAAATAGTAAGCAAACTAGAAGCAACAATGTAGGCACTTATTATAATTTATAATAAAGAAAATAAAAATCCTACCTAGATTCGGTTTTCCCAGATGCAATGCCGGAAATTGATTCATCCATAACTATTGCGGAATCGTTATTCCTTTCAACGTTGATGGTGGGAACCGAGGACGATTCTTCCATCTCCGTCTTGGTAGGCAATCCATTTTCATCCTCAGTCTTGTGCCTCTTTTCATATTGTTTCTCTTTGTCGGAATCGTGCGAGCTCTTTTCGACATTACCGCCGTCTTGGTGACTCAATTTAACCAACTGTTGCAAAGCTTCCAAGACTATTTGTCGATTGGTTTTCAGCATTGTTAACTTGTGCGAGATAGCGAGACGTCTGTCGGGCACGACGGCCATCAGATTGAATCTAATGTCTTGCAACTGTTCGCCCGTGGCCATGCCTAAACGATCGGTTATGACGCGTCGGAATTGCTCGGTCCATTCCTCGTGCTCTTTCCACGGCCCGTGATCCATGGGATAGGGTTTCAAGCCATCCAGTTCGAACAGTCTGCCGTTTATCGGTACGTAGCTCACAAAGTGAAAAGCCTCGCCGGTGAATCGGCCTGTAGAGACACCGGTGTTCTTGTCTTGCCGCCTCTTGGCCTGGGGCATAGCGTGCGAATTGTGCGCGCAGGCTAGCTCCGGTGTATTACCGATCGCCCAGCCCTTGTTCTCCGGACACATACCAGAGGTATGCATCTTCAATCGAGATAGGGTCGTACCCAAGTGAATATTCGGACAATTCAGCAGAACCGATAGCAACGCGTGAGTCGCACAGCTGTTGGGCACAACCTGTTTTGTACAATAATTATGCAAAAATATATATATATATAAAGATTATACAAATAATAGATCAAGATGTAAAACTGTATGTAAGACCTGCTGCGCGAAGAAGATGTTATTGACAATCTCTTCATCCTTGACAAAACTCTCATCCTGCTCCACGACCTTCCGTCTTGATCGCCGTTCTTCGATCCAGCGGAATAGAAAGATGAAACCGTAGACCGGACCTTCGAGAGATTTTTGCAGATCGTAGATCTCTTCCACCTGAACGCCCTTCACCCCAAAGTCTTCCAAGAGTAGCGTGAACAAGCCTTGAACATGTCATGCGTGAAAAAATTTACAATTTTCAAGTGTCGCAAAATTTACGGCGCAATAACGCGCGCTTCTTAAAAACTATAAAAGAGATGCACCAAAATTGACACATTTTATTGACAGACATTATATTATTTCTCATCATTTTTCACCAATGTACCTGGATCGCTTTCTAATTCTAACCAACCCTCCGTCAAACGATTAATGTCAACGGGCATCTTTTAACGTTAACTCATCGGACACGACATACGACAGAAATGAGTCTCCGGATAACGTAGATTCATCGAACTTTGACAGCGAGAGTCGCCATGTTGCTCCAAATATTGCACCAAAACACATGTCACATGACACGAGTCACGTGATAGCGCGTCGAGAAAGCCGCGTTTCTAAACGGCGAATAAACTTTAATGAGAAGTAGCTTTTTGAACGTTAGGCCCTGCGCACAATAGAAAAAATATTAGGAATAGGAATAAATATTAAACATTAAGCTGGGAACACAATGCTAAGCGATAGCGATAGGAATAGCGATAGCGATAGAATAATATCTAACCTCTGTTCCGATTGGTAAATACTTTTTATTCCACCAATAGAACAGAGAATAGATATTTTTCTATCGTTATCGCTATTCCTATCGCTATCGCTTAGCATTATGTTCCCAGCTTTAAGCTTCCTGCACAATACAAAAGTACAACCAATAGGAACAGAAAATAGAAAATATTCATCAATAAGCAAAAAATATCTATTGTTATTCCCTATAATATCTATCTGCTTCTGTTGATGCATGAATATTTTTATTCTCTAATTTTATTGTCTATACTTTTGTATTGTGCAGTAAGCCTAACGCTGGGTCCACAATAGGTGATTTAAGTCCTAAGCCTTAAGAAATTGACCAATCACAGTCGAGTTTTCTCCTCATACTTGACTGCGATTGATCAATTTCTTAAGGCTTAGGGCTTAAATCACCTATTGTGGACCCAGCGTAAAGGTGCAGTCCCATGGAGCAGCATACGGCGTACCGGCGTACGGCGTAAAAGAGCTTGGCCAATCACAGGCTTTACGCTCGTTTTCATTACGCCATCACAGATTTTACGCTGTTGTATCCGGCGTAGTACAGCGCGTACAGATGTTTACGTGACGGCCTATATAATTCGGTTTAATAACTCGTACATTATCCGATCTAAAATTTTTCTTATAATTACAAATTGTTTCTGTATACGTGGTGAAACAATTTGCAACAATTTTTCAAATATTTCTGGAGTCATTCGAAAAAAATTGAGGAATTTATCTGTATCTGTGTAAATCATTTCTTCGACCAGATTGTTGCTAGCCCCTTGTGCTAATCGTCTTTCAATACTAAAAATCGAACCCAAAATTTTCGAGGATTACGTCTAATTCGGGAATCTTTTTTCTTCTCTTCAGCTTTCATCAATTTATAAATTATATATATTTGAACTAATTTTTGTCGAATAGCTTCTTTGCATAGCGTATTTTTCGGACATTTGTAAATTTTCAAGTATTTTATTAAATTAATTAATGCAAATTCCGAGCCTGACATTTTAACGAGATTATACACACTTGAATTTTAACTTTGTTATAATATATAAATATATGTTAAAAAGTTGCGCTAAAATCTTTTTATCGGCTGTCCCATGGAGCGTATTTACGCTGCGTAATGATCAATAAGCCAATCACAAGACCCCTTAAATATCCATTTTCAAAATAAACTTTGTAAAAGCTACTGTGATTGGCTTATTGATCATTACGCCAGCATAAATACGCTCCATGGGACAGCCGATGTTTGTGCTGGCGTAATGAAAACGAGCGTAAAGCCTGTGATTGGCCAAGCTCTTTTACGCCTACGCCGGTACGCCGTACACTGCTCCATGGGACTGCACCTTCATGCTTAATATTTATTCCTATTCCTAATATTTTTTCTATTGTGCGCAGGACCTTACGAACGATGAGCTAAAAATATTAATAAGGCCGGTATTCATTGGCCGGTATTCATAGAGTACGTTTACACGGCATCCTTAAGCCTAGTCTACAATGGCAGTAAGCAGTATAGAGTAAGCAGTAAGCAGTAAGCAGTATGAAATGGGAATTGCCCATTTCGTTACTCCCGGTCTTTACATCCACTAAAAACAGTATACTCTCTATTCTACAGCCTTGTTATTGCCATTGTATACTGTTTTTAGTGGATGTAAAGACCGGGAGTAACGAAATGGGCAATTCCCATTTCATACTGCTTACTGCTTACTGCTTACTCTATACTGCTTACTGCCATTGTAGATTAGGCTTTAAGTACAATCTTAAGATGTGATTAACCAATCACAGAGCCGTATTTGCATCTTAAGACATTACTTAAGACGGTCTTGAAATAAGAACGGACTATGAATACCGGCCAATAGTCCGATCTTATATTTAGGATTTATCTTAAGTCTGGTCAGAGGTTGACTTAAGGCCAAGTCTACATTGGTCGTAGAATCGTAGATCGTAAGAAAATTGACCAACCACAGTTGATTATTTTTGAAATAGTCGACTGTGGTTGGTCAATTTTCTTACGATCTACGATTCTACGACTAATGTAGACCCCTTAAGATCCCATTCAACCAATCAAATGGCTGCGTAGCATCTCAAGCTCGGACTTGACGATCTAAGGGCCATTCCACAATAGGTTGCAAATGCTCTCAATTATCAACTGGCAACGAGAGCATTTGCAACCTATTGTGGAATGGCCCTTATGCCCGTATCACACTAGCGATTGGCCATTGCGTCTGCGATTGCGATTCGTCAAATGGACCAATCAGGAAGCAGCCGGCCAGCGATTGCTGTTTAGCGGAGTTTAGCCATTCGTCTATTTGTAAAGTCGCAATCGCATACGCAATCGTCAATCGCTAATGTGATACGGGCATTAGGCCGGGTCTACATTGGTCGTAGAATCGTAGATCGTAAGAAAATTGACCAACCGCAGTCGATTATTTCAAAAATAATCAACTGTGGTTGGTCAATTTTCTTACGATCTACGATTCTACGACCAATGTAGACCCGACTTAAGATCGAACTATGAATACCGGCCTAAGAAATCTTTGATTTGATCCATGATACCAAACAAACCAGAAAAGTAAAAAAATCGAGTAAAAATAGGCAAAAACTAACAATGCGCGTATTTATGCGAATAAAAACGCGTGTCACGTATGTAAAACACGAGTTTTATAACCATGTGACGTCATATATTCAAACTTTTTCCCATAAGAAAAATATCTATGTATAATTTTCACTTTATATTTATTAAATGTTGACAGAGAATGTCGATGTGCAGTAAATATCTTCTCTCTGTAAGAATTCTGCTCTCCTTTTGTTTTATTCTACTTTTCTTTTAATAGATATATTAACATTGTATTAATTTTATTAAAGTTTTATTTTTTAATATATTTTCTTTTAATATCTTTTAATATATTCTCTCTCTCTCTCTCTCATAATATTTAACTACACACATGACACACACGCACACGCACGCACGCACGCACATATATGACACTTGAATATTTCTATCACAATTTTTACACAAATCTTTAATAAAATTTTCAAGCTATTCACTTTTCGATTAATTTCTAGATTATTATAAGAGCTATTGTGTATTATTGTAGACTGCTTATAGCACATAAAAAATTAAAATATTAAAATTAAAATAAAATTAAATTCCATAACACGATAGATAAATGAAAATAATTTTATTTACTTTTCTGATTGCAAAATTTTTTAGAAAGATAAACTTGTGATAGAAATTTAAAGCTATATGTGTGTGTGTGTGTGTGTGTGTGGGTTTGTAAAAACAAAATTATGTATGTATTGTTGTAAAGATAAAAATCTTAAAATTTATACATGTTAATATTTTGGAGCTAAGCACTGATTGATCACATCGAGTAACATAGAATTTTCTAAAGCTGCAGCCACTCTTTCCTTATCTGCGAGTTGTTTGTTCACTGCTTCCTCCGAGGCATGTGTACCAGGAGAAATTTCCACGCTGACCTTAAACCTAGCAGGTAAAGCACGCAGCAATTGTACACGGATGGACAATCCAATTAAAGTGGCCATGCTGCAATGAGGTATGGTGGGTGTAAACTTTACATCTACTCTGTTTCTTTTATCGTCCACCTATAAAGTTGAATTTTTAGCAATTCCAAATTGCAGTAATGCAATTCAGACTACTAGTGTTAAAAAAATACATGTATATGTTACCTCAATGAGATCCTGCTCTACTACATTTAATTCTTCTAGAGTTAAAGGATGTTCTGGATCATTAATGTTTCTAATGATATCTAGAAATCAATAATCGATATTAGATTCTGTTCCATTTAGAGAGTGCATGCATATATAACATTATATAATTTATAGTTTGTGTATCGTTAAATAATATTATATATATATTAGCAAATATACAGTTATTCTTTATTCGACAGACAAATATCAAATATACATATTTGATGTCATATTTGATAAATAAAACAGATATTTTTTCTTGTTAATACAATCTAAAGTTATATATTTTATTTCTCATTAATAATGAGAAGATAAACATCTAATATATAAAAAACAATTAATTAATTAAACAAAGGCTCGTATATTGTAACACAAATTAAATTATTATAAGAGACCAAATGTGACGAGCAGTTTTTTGGATGACAATAATATCAAGAACGTGTGTATATTATATTCTATTTAATATCTATAGACGTTTCGACTTTACTTAGTCTTTTTCAATATAAACGATAAGAAAATAATAATAAAATAATCAATAAGTTACAGTATAAAAAATCATCGTGAAGGTTGTTTCGACTTAAACATAACAAATTTAAAATTGAGATAGATTCGTTAGGAAATAGAACATTGTTAGTGACGCAGTTCCATATAGATCGGTCAGATTACTTGATAATGAACGACTCCCCCTGAACATCAACGTCTCTCGTCATTTTTTGATAACAATATTAGGACACATTGAGTTTTAATAAAAAGAAAAATTCATCGTTGTGAACCGAGAAGTTGTCCTTTTTAAGGTGTCCATATTTTAATATTGTAGTTCTTATAAGAATTGTGTAGAAAGATGTCCGCACACACATTACAATTATTGTATAAGATCACACTCCTATCAAGTCTCAACATTGACTGGCGACACAATTCTTATAAGAACTACAATATTAAAATATGGACACCTTAAAAAGGACAACTTCTCGGTTCACAACGATGAATTTTTCTTTTTATTAAAACTCAATGTGTCCTAATATTGTTATCAAAAAATGACGAGAGACGTTGATGTTCAGGGGGAGTCGTTCATTATCAAGTAATCTGACCGATCTATATGGAACTGCGTCACTAACAATGTTCTATTTCCTAACGAATCTATCTCAATTTTAAATTTATGTTTAAGTCGAAACAACCTTCACGATGATTTTTTATACTGTAACTTATTGATTATTTTATTATTATTTTCTTATCGTTTATATTGAAAAAGACTAAGTAAAGTCGAAACGTCTATAGATATTAAATAGAATATAATATACACACGTTTTTGATATTATTGTCATCCAAAAAACTGCTCGTCACATTTGGTCTCTTATAATAATTTAATCTAATATATAGTTGATAAAACATGTTACGTATTTTATTATATAAATGCGATTACATGTATATTAGTTATATAAACTATTGCACTCTCTCTCATAATTAGATAAACAAGAGTAAATTATTGATAACATTGAAATTATATACCGAAAATCTCTCTTGCGTCAAATGCATCCGCAACATCTTCGTCTTGCTCTTCGGCTGTGACTTCTCTGTCATTCAATTTTTTGTAAAGTTTTGGATTGATGTTTTCCAAATTCTCGTTCATTGTGAGTATTATTGAGATTGAATAAACATTCTTCGCAGTTTATCAAGTTTAGCAGTGTAGTTCATTGTGTCTATGGGCACAGTATATACAATAGCGCAACTCTGGCAATTTCTGCGTGGACGAAAATGAACTGCACATGCGCGAGCGAGGTACGTAACCAACGGTAGTGCTCTCTGTTTCACTTACGCTGGGTCCACAATAGGTGATTTAAGCCCTAAGCCTTAAGAAATTGACCAATCACAGTCGAGTTTTCTCCTCATACTTGACTGCGATTGATCAATTTCTTAAGGCTTAGGACTTAAATCATCTATTGTGGACCCAGCGTAACCAATCACAGAGCCGTATTTGCATCTTAACGCTGGGTCCACAATAGGTGATTTAAGTCCTAAGCCTTAAGAAATTGACCAATCACAGTCGAGTTTTCTCCTCATACTTGACTGCGATTGATCAATTTCTTAAGGCTTAGGGCTTAAATCACCTATTGTGGACCCAGCGTTAGGGCTAGTCTACAATAGAGTCGTAAGGTCGTAAACGTAAGAAATTGATCAATCACAGTTGAATTCGAGGAGAATAATCGACTGTGATTGGTCAATTTCTTACGTTTACGACCTTACGACTCTATTGTAGACTAGGCTTTACGCTGGGTCCACAATAGGTGATTTAAGCCCTAAGCCTTAAGAAATTGACCAATCACAGTCGAGTTTTCTCCTCATACTTGACTGCGATTGATCAATTTCTTAAGGCTTAGGGCTTAAATCACCTATTGTGGACCCAGCGTTATACATAGAATACTTCTGGAATGCGTATCAAACATCCCTGGGCTAGACAAGCTGGGCATGCTCCATGCTCCTCTATATATTTAATACATCTATGGTCATAAACGTAGCAACAATCGAGAGAATTTTCCGTCACTATGCGCAGATGCGTGGTGCGCATCCAATCCAACATAAAATGGCGCGCGGAATGAAAACACGGTTGAAAGAGGAGGTTAAGTGACTCGGTGCAAAATAATCTCGCGGACGCGATTTACTTTGGCGAGTAAATCAATCGTAACGTGTCGAGAATAATGTGTCGTACAGTTTGAAGGGATACGATCGATCGACATGCTCTCGCGGATTACGAGGGGCGTTTTTACACGGGGTGTCCCCGCCTTGTTGAAACAATCGCCGCGTAAGATTGCAGATCCTGCGTTAGGTCGGGCGAGTAACGCCGTTAACGCCGTTCATACCAGCGGATTTCTGCATAGAGACGACAAAAAGGATGACAAGCCATCGGCTCTCGTCCTCCAGGCCTTTGCGAACGCCGAGAGCAAGGAGAAGGAGGCTTATCTGGACATAATCCGACAATATAAGAGCAACAACGAGCTTAGACGCGGTCACGTGGAGTTTATTCAGGTCGCCCTCAAATATATGGATGATTTTGGCGTGAATCGAGATCTGGCCGTATATAAAGTTCTGTTGGACGTGCTTCCCAAGGGCAAATTTATCCCCACCAACTTTTTCCAAACAATGGTTATGCATTATCCTAAACAGCAGTACGTAGCCATCGACTTGCTGTGCAAAATGGAGAAAAATTGCGTGATACCAGACGTGGAAATGCAGGACACGCTGTTAAATATTTTCGGAAAACACGGTGCACCGCTGAAGAAATTTTGGAGAATGATGTACTGGATGCCCAAGTTTGCCAACTTGAATCCTTGGCCTTGCGCCAGACCGGCACCCAAGGATCCACGAGTACTTGCGAGATTGGCGATGAGCAAGATATCTAGCGTAGATGTGCAGACTAAGATCACAGAGTTTGAGACCAAGGACGTACAAGACTCCATCGAGGACACGTGGATTATATCTGTCATGAGCAGCCTGCAAGAGAGGCTATTGCAAATGCAATCTCCTAGCGATCCAATTTTTGTCGAAGGACCG
Organism: Prenolepis imparis; assembly: GCF_030444845.1. Lineage (NCBI taxonomy): Eukaryota > Metazoa > Arthropoda > Insecta > Hymenoptera > Formicidae > Prenolepis > Prenolepis imparis. Next base: position 83,530 of record NW_028141172.1, on the reverse strand, counting down.
TATACAGTTTGGGTTGCGGATCAGTGTATAGATTATTTCATACTGAGAGGAGAAATCAGAAAGAAGAAGAAATATGAAGATATCGATGGTGAGAAATAACAAATTGCTAATTAAATTGTCCACCGATTAACGATAGATCATAATTTACACGCGTAATTTTATATAGAGCAAGATTTTATATTACAATACAGATTTCATATTACAATCAATTGTATACAAATATTCAAGTATCTAACACGAAACATGACTTTAATAGAAAAATATAATTGTACATTTTTTTTCTTTTTTACAGACGTGTTGGATATTAGAATCCCCTTCTGGGATAAAAAGGAAATAATCCCTGCTCCTACAGTTCATGAGCAAGATGATGGCATATACTTTGCAATGTGTGCTACGGGTACATCTACAAAAGATTCTCTCTTGTCCTGGATACGATGTCTGCAGAAACAGAATCCTATCTTGAATGTAATCCCAATAATGTTTAAAGTAGCATCGTTTACCAAGGAACAGCTGTACATTGAGACTGCAAAGGGCAAGAGTGAAATGGTGCATACAAAAGATTAATAAAGGTATGAATGGCTAGACTATTACAAATCGCATTAGTGATGCTAATTAATAGCGAATTCGGTCATGCACACTGCACTACATGTACATTAAAGGACATTATACATCTTAATGTAAAATACGAACACTTGACGAAATTAATTATTGGACATTTAAAATATTTATTATGTTTTTATATTCAAATAACTCGTGTATAGCAACTTTAAATGTGTATTAGTGCAGTATGGTGTGTGGGTGACAGAATTCACTATAATATAATGAACTGATACATATGTGTAGATAGATCTAGTTTGTATATATGTAAAGATAATATATAACATTTGTGTTAATAATTTAAATATCAACTTGTCGAATAATTTAAACTCTTTCAATACTTTCACGTGGCTTAAAAAAGATTTGTTATCTCTCGTCATAAATATATGACATGAAAAAATATTTAATTGTTGATTGATACCAATAGATTATATTAGGGGGGAACTGGGATATATATATAAATAAAAAATACATGATACATGGAAAGATATAATTTATTCTGTGCAACCGGGCGTTACCTTCGGTGCACTTTTTCAACGATAAAAATTAAAATTTTATGTGTGTGTGTGTGTATACATATATATATATATATCGCTGGTCAATAGATCATCACATTGATTCGCTGTACTGTCGTTCATTTTCTAGAAATACATTGCGATTAAAAAATATGTATATATATGTACACATCTGTAACATGTATATATATACACATATCTGTACATATATTTACATGATTGTTTCTGGTATCATACGTCTGCAAAATATCCTAGTAATAAATCCCAGTAGTGATCACAAAGTGGCATCGTCCATGAAGAATTGCTTCGACGATACTACTTTGGCAATACTTGAGTTTAAACCGCCAAAAAAAAGAAAAAAAATATATATTTAATCGCGCCAATTGATACGTCGCAAGACAAAATACGCAATAGAGAGCAACTTTCTTGCGGATCTATATGTTACGGGCAAAGTCCGCAAGTTGTGCAGAGCCGACATCGCCCGGGCAATGTCGGCTCTGCACAACTTGCAGACTTCGCCCGTAACATATATACAGTTGTATAAATCTATGATATGTCATTATTTAAAGGAATAAATTATACCTGCGCATAAACTTGCAATGTAATTTTTACATCAAGAAATCTAATTTTTCTTAAAAACGAATCGTCAAATTCTAATCTTATGCATAAAATAGAACATGTATTGTGTCATTTCCTAGTTGCATGACGCGTTTCTACGACGAGCGAAGACGAGCGCAATCACGAATGTTATAGCACCGATGAATTTTTTATAGTTAGACTATATAGATAGAACGTGGCTGTGCTTATATAGTACCGTTTGTGCCGCTTCGCTATTATCGTATCAATTATACTTGACGCTTGCAGCGAAAAATATCCACCTACATGTATAATTTTTCACAACGCAAAATAGCACCTGCTTAAAACACTAAAAATAGGAGATATGCGGTATAACATTACGCGTAATCGTAAATATTTTCTGCGAATATTAATTGCGAATGTGTCGTGTTACGCAACGATGAACCTGAGAATAATTTGTCAGGATTTTAAATGTTATCATAAATAAAACGCGCAAAGGCGTTTAGGTAAATATACATATTTCGGTAGAGAGGGGAAAAAGTTGGATCAAAAATGTTTTTTTTTTTTTTTTTTTTTTCCCCTACCTATTTGGATTTTAGCTCCGCTCTGCAATTTATTTTCACAGTCAAAGTATATATACATTTGCACATATATTCGCGGTTCAATCGTAAATAATTAACGTCTCATTATACTTTATTTTTTAATACATTTTTTCATTATAATTAATGTACAAATATTCTAAAAACTTTGGCGAATAAAGACGACTATCGTTCGACATTAACAATTAATTTTTTAATTTTTAAACACGTGCCGATTTTGAAACTAAAAAGTTCATAATAACAAAATCTCCCAAAATCTCTGTATCATTCACAAGCACCATCTTTGCATCTTGATTGTCTTTACACACGAAAAATTATCAAAAATATAAAAAAAAAGCTTAGTGAGTTGTGAGAACGCTTAAATTGCGTTACGCTTAAATTACCGCTTAAATATACTTGGGCGCGCGGTACCGCATTAATTATTACGTCGATTCATTACGATAATACGATATTGCATTTACTATTGGATCGCGAATTTATCGCTAGAATTAACTTACAGTATCAATAATATGTATGTAATAAATTTAAGTAACGCTAATTTCCCTATATCACGTTTTGAATTTGCTACGAGCATCGATAATACAAAACGTTTTAAGTACAAAATGTAAAAGTACAACCGGCCTGATTATGTCATCGTCATCTTTTTGTGTCATGAGATCATGATAAATATGCAATCTCTGAATTAATTTTTAATTAATGTCCCGCTGGTAACTCGATAACAAGGAATTTTTGATTGCAATTTTTCAATTTTCAGAAAAATTGTTTTCACAATAGGTTTTTTATTCCGTTTCGAGAGGTTTCTGTTGCTTGTTTGTATAATATACATATGTATAGAAACAGAATATATTAAATGCAAAACTATACAGAAACTAATATATATAGATTGCGAAGATGTGCAATATTCCCTTTTATAGGGATGCTATCGATAAAATAGTCTCGAAAAATGATGGTATTGGAATTGTGTGTAAGTAAGTGCTTCAAAAAGTGAATACAATATCTTCTCATCTTTCGATATCCTCGATTTGTCTCCTACCAAATAAAGGTGTGCGCGATTAGCGCGGAATGTATAGTAATTAACGAACGGAACTAACTTCAATTGAAATCTGCTTTTGCAAATGTCGCACAAGTCAAATGAAGCAAACGTGTCGCGATACACCGCGCTTTTTCCAATTAATACTTTGTATCTTACACAGTATCTTACACAGTATCTTTTAAACTTATCCAACGTACATGTAAAATTGTGATTCATCAGCGTCACTTGGTAAGATTTACATAGCGCGCGCTCTGTCAGGTGGAATGTTCAATACTTTTGAAAGACGCGCGCGAAAAGTGGCCAAACAATGAAAAAATAAAAAGTTAAATAAATATTTTCTGTACACGAAATTATACATGTAATGTGAACCAAAGTATCGCTGTGTCAACAATAGAGCTAAAAATAACGCTGCTTATCTAGGATTATCTTTTAAAAGTAATTTGCGGAAAAATGTAAAACGTCCGTACGCAACACAAATTGTTTTGTGTTACGTATATGCTTGGAAATATTAGCATGATCAAAAAGTCTGGTTTTTTTTTTGTTAAATTTTTCTAGTATAAGACAACGTATAGGAACAAACTTTTTTTCGATCAATCTAATATATATATATTATACTGTAAGATAATCTCGCGAGGATGGACGACAGGGCAAGAGATAAAGGAACTTTAACGCCTTTAAGAATGTCGTGCAACGGGATCGCGACCTTAAAGTTTCGGACCCCGTTCGACGACCTCGTTCGTAGCTTATTCACATAGAACAAGTGAAGCAGGTCGATTCCCGAGTTGATTCTTGAGCTTGTCTCGTATAAACCTTCAGCAGTTGGCAGTGTACTCTGTACGTAATACAGACACATTTAGCAATTTAGTGTAAAGTTTAATTTGACTCTCATTGTCAGATAGCTAAGTGCTTAAAAAATCTCAAGTAAAGTACTATCGCGTAGAGAGAATTTTCAAGATGCTATTATTTTATTAACGCCTTCAGAACTCGTAACAAGACACATACCCGTATTAGCTCGATTACTATAAGTAATATCGATAAATATAGCTTTCAATTAATTAATCCAAATCTTTTAGACAAAAAAAATCTTGAGACAAGTTAAAATTCCGATTGTACACACATACATTGAAGGATTGAGACATGGATCAACACAATACGTGTGCGTACTGATAATCCGGATGCTATCGCGTGTCGTTTACTCGCCTGATTTTCACATTAGTGTTGTCGAGCACCTCACCGTCGCAGTTCCATACGCTGAGCCGAGAGTTGGAACGGACTTGGTTCACCTCGTTTTCCAATTGCGGTGTCGGCAGAGCGCGGAATGTGAATTCTCTCGCTCGATAGACCTCGACAAACGGTAGCTCGTACTGCAATAAAGATCAATTTTTCTATGCTTTACATACATGTTTAAAAAATAAAGTATATTATACTGTAACGTAAATAATTTGAACAATTTTAAATAGTGCAATCCTGATATATTCTAAAGTATTTTATAATTACACACCGTGTAATCAAACGTAGTGTATATTACATTATAATTGCGAATTGAAAATAATTTCATATATAGTGTGTAGTTTTGAATATTATCTTATAATAACGAAATATTATATCGTTTACTAGATTCTGTGAGAAAAACTTTGTGTGTTTTATATAAAAACGACAAAATAACGATTTAATTTTTGTTATAATTTCAACTGTCTATTTCTGATTGGTTATCTATAAGTAATAATAGATTTAGCGACCACACAGTCCGTTAGAGGGTCAAGTAGAAAAATGAGCGATCAATTGACGATCGAATAAACGATATTGGCATACCAGAGTCTTTCGTTTGCTGGACAATCTGAGTAGTAATCTGATATTGTTTATCAGAGATGTGTGTCGAATTAGAATGACATCTACGCAGCCATCACCTATGTGACAATGAGGACTAAAGCCCATGGGACTTCTCGAGCAGGCGCAAGACACATTCGCGCCGTTGACCATGAAAAACTTTCCACTGACTGTCACCCATCCTTCTCGCGAAAGAAAAAGCATAAAGTTTTTATCCAATTTTTCAATTATTATATATATATATATATACAGGGTGTCCGGTAATAGTCGCATCAACCGTCGTGTGTAGGTAGAGCTAGTTAAACCGAGTAGAAAAGTCCTCTACCATTTTGCGATATTCTCAATAATAAGAGAGAAATAAATTAAAGAAAATCAGCCAATTCGCGCGATGATAAGCGTGCGGCGAGAAGAGACAGCCCACTCGGGGGTCCAGAGTTAGCGCTACTCGTATGGAGTTACTGTCTTTTGTAAAGCGCTCCTCCCCGCTTCATCGCGCGCTTAGCAACCGTGTAACATTATACTGTTTCTTTTCGCCGCATGCTTAGTAACGACATAAAACTGGGCTGTCTCTTCTCGCCGTCGTCACGCGAATTGGCCGATCTTTATTAATTAATATCTCTCTTATTATTGAGAATATCGCAAAATGGTAGAGGACTTTTCTATTCGGTTTAACTAGCTCTACCTGCACACGACGGTTGATGCGACTATTACCGGACACCCTGTATATATATATATATATATCTATTATATATTCAAGTTTTACTTTTATTAATTTTTTAACACGTACTGGCGATTTCCTCATCGGGAATGCTATTGTGCATGTGTTGCAAACAGCGTGAACAGTTTTTCATACATCTGGTGCTACTGGCAGGATGACACGGATCCGACAATAGCTCGATCTCGCCCTTGTAACCCTTATTCGCTATTATTTTTTTAAACCCTAAAAAGATGTAATTAATTTAATATTAAATATTTTATGTTCTCAGAGTGTGTAACATGTTATTATTAATTAACATGTAAAAACACAGTGATTACACACACACACACACACACACACACATTAGATTATCTACTTTTCTCATATTTATTAAATTGATATAGATATAGATTAATTAATTAATTAATGTGGATAAATATGTTACTTTATATAATTCAAGTTTTAGACTTTGTATAAAAATTTTCTCCAAATGTTATATAAATGAAATGACGGAAATTTTTAAACTTTACCGGACCAATCGTATCTGTGAGGCCCCATCCAGCGAAATTTCTCACTATCGCGAATTACGTCGCCTAGATAACCGTAACTGAGCACGCTAGCGTATAATCTGAGCAAGGTGCGATTGCTGTGGATCGACGAGATGTCCAGACCGATCGAATCACCGAAAATGATGTGTATAGCAGCGGTCTGCACATCGGTAGTACCGTGCAGGCTGTAGGCCACCGTATCCGTGCTACCGCTGGGTATAACGCCGACGGGCAAAACAGGTCTCGGAAGTCTCACGTCGGGATCGTTGGGATCGATCTGTTGATCCTTGATTGCTCTTAGAATCAGCCCGTTGAACACCTCGGCGAACGTGCCGTCGCCGCCGATGCACACTACTGCCTAAAATGCGTCGCGAAAGAGTAGCTTGAGAATAACTTGAAAATTGCTTGGAACGATTCAATATGAAGCAGTTTTCCATTTATGCATGTGTATGTATGTATATATTCAAAAATTTATATAGATCAATTTTTTTTTTATTTATGCGGTATTTTATATTTATCGATTTTATTAAAATTGAAATTTCTAGATTTACGCAATTTTCCAGATTTTGTAATTATAGTAATATAAATAATAAATATATAATTATATACATTTATAATTAGTATAAATTTACTTATATAGATGACTTGTGTGTATACACTTGTGTGTACACTAGTCGGGTATTTTATATAATATATACGTATATAAATTTTTTTATTTGCACTTAGATTTGTATAAACTCTGCGCGAAAGTAACATAACACATTGGCCTTGCAAGAACATGACTCACATGTAAGTCACTCAAATCGGCCGTCAGCAGAACGTCACGAATGTGGCCAGCCCGCTCGGTGACCATCATTTTTGTCTCTATACCAGCGATGGTCATGAGTGACTGCACGTCCTTTTCCCAGATTTTGACGCCTTTCTTCTTACCCCCTATAGGATTGATGAACAGCATCATCTTTCGCGGTCGATACGTAAGACCTGAAACAATCGGCTACAAATAAAATTCGATTTTTAATTCTTTAAACTCTAGGAGTTTTCTTATTTAAATATTGAAATTTTCAAAATTTTTAATATTAATCATTAAATCTCGTGCGGCAAATCAAATTTGAATTTTAGAAATTTTTTAAATACATTTTTAATATAAGACATGAAATTTCAAGTGGATATTAGGGGCGAATTATCGTTTAATTAATTGATCAAAAAATGTATACGTTTCTTTTCTACATGCGCACGCGCATGCACGACCATTTACATACATGTACGAGGGTTGTCTGAAAAGTTTCCGACCTAACAAAGATACAAGACATTTTTTCTTCAAATTAATTTTTATTTTTCTACATAGTCTCCTTGTAAGTCTATACACTTCTCTCAGCGATGCTCCCATCTCTTCAACCCGTCCAAATAATACTCGGCGTCTTTCTCTGCAAAATAGTTGTTTACGAAGATGATGGCCTCCTCATTCGACGAAAATCTCTGTCCTCCGAGCGCAACTTTTAGCTTAGGGAACAAAAAAAATCGCTTGGGGCTAGATCTGGTGAGTAAGGAGGGTGGTCAAGCAGTTCAAACCGTAATTCGTGGATTTTCGCCATGGCAACCGCTGAGGTGTGAGACGGCGCATTGTCTTGGTGAAACAAAATTTTTTTTTCTGCAAATGTGGCTGTTTTTCCGCAATTTCTGCCTTCAGCTTGTCAAGTACTGATGCGTAGTATGCTCCTGTAATGGTTTTTCCTTTTTGAAGATAATCGATTAAGATAACTCCATGACTATCCCAGAAAACAGTTGCCATCACTTTCCCAGCCGAAGGAACAACCTTTGCTTTTTTTGGAGCCGATTCTCTCTTCGCAGTCCACTGTTTTGACTGTGTTTTTGTTTCTGGAGTATAATGGTGTATCCAAGTTTCATCTACAGTAATTAATCGGCGCCAAAACTGATTTATTGCGCCTAAACTGCGCCAACAGAGCGTTGGAAATGTTCATTCGAACACGTTTTTGGTCCAAAGTGAGCAAACGCGGCACCCAACGCGCGGACAGCTTTCTCATGCCTAAATCTTGATTCAATATGTGACAAACACGTTCTGTGGACATGTTCATAGCCTCTGCTATCTCTCTAACTTTAATTCGACGGTTGTCTAGCACCATTTGGTGAACTTGAGTGATATTATCGTCAGTGGTTGCAGTTTTTGGACGTCCCGAACGTTCATCGTCACCCAAGCTGGTACGGCCACGTTTAAATTCAGCAGCCCAAAATTTCACGGTGGTAAATGATGGTGCAGAGTCCCCGTACACAGCGTCCAACTCGTCTTTGATTTGCGTAGGCGTATTGCCTTTCAAAAACAAATATTTAATGACAGCTCGATACTCGATTTTTTCCATTTTCACAAAAACACTCACATCGACTCACTCAAATGATTGTCAAACAACAACTGCGCGTCCAAAATGGCTGAAATTTTGGTGAGTACCTTTCAAAGCATGCGCAAACACATTCCCCAACTTTTGTTTACGAGTGCTGCCATCTTCATGTTGAGGTCGGAAACTTTTCAGACAACCCTCGTATATATACATACACACACACGCATATTTTAATCGATTTTATCTCTTTAACAACGGAAATGGGTCGAGTAGATTCGAAGGAAAAAACACTTTTAATCATGCAAACTGTCGATCGATCTTTTCTATGCAACGTAATGTCGATAATTGAATGGGTTTTTTTCACGAAAATGGCATTGTGCGCGAGCACGGCAAATCTTCAGATCAATACTACAAGGGTAGTTTAGAGCGCACCCATCCTGTTTCCTTGGCATTTATTAAAACACAAGACGTCCCTCATTCTCTCTCTCTCTCTCTCTCTCTCTCTCTCTCTCTCTCTCTCAAAAATATTTTACAATGACTAGAACTCTCGAATATCGACCAGCATCTCACTTTTATCTGTCTTAAAATGCATTTTCGGGCAGTAAACATTTTTTTAAAAATAATACAACATTGTTAGTGCCTTGAACTTTTTAGAAAATGCTGAAATATGCTCAGTACTATACAAAAAACATTTTATATAAGCCGGAACTCCGAGATTTCGCCCAGCATCTCACCCTCTCTAAGTACACGACGCTAAAACAGTATTAATTTATTTAAAAATAATTCGACATTGCCAGTGTCTAGAACTCTTTAGAAGTATGTCCAGAACTATACGAGTAATATTATATATAAAATTGCATGAGAGCAATTATTCAGTAGTGAGCAAACATAGAGTTGAATTTAATCACGATTTCGATTGGGATAACCCGATTATCTTACATAATGAAAAACACACCAGAAAAAGAGAAATAGCTGAGATGTTTTATATAAAAAAGTGTAATAATACCCTTAACCTACATAGAGACACAGAGAATTTAAACATTATATACGATAAGGTTATTAAAGTCGTTTAATGTTTGTTGCTCTAGGACTTAAATATTCATAGTTACTGATTAGTTATGTCATAAGACACACGTATTATATTTATTATTAACTATCCTAACATCGCATATACCATTTATATAATGGCATTTCATTTGACACCGTAAATAATACATCTTACTGTAAGTTCTTCTATACTTTTGTATCCAATCATAACCATGCCATAATACTGTATGTTTAAAATATTGTAATAATTGTTTCAGTTCACATTTGATAATGACCTAAACCTAAGGTCGAAACGTTATGAATTTTATCTAATAAATGAATTCAATTTAGTCCAGTTTTTGGTCGTCATTACAAACCTCCTTCTATATTCTTTACGACTGGCGAATTTTTAAAAAATATATTTATATTATTTTTTAAAAAAAATATATATTATTATTATATTATATATAAACCGAAACTCCGAAATTTTGTGCAGTATCTCACTTTGCGATGATAAATTTTTTTTATTATAGTTTTTTTTCCCTGAACTCTTGACAACTCATGCCCAGGATGTTGAACTCGTCGGAATATTGCTCCCTTACGCTGAAAGATTCGAAATTCGATGAGATGCTGTTAAGCCATACGAGAAGTTAGCATCTCATTTGTTTAGAACGCGATTTTATGTGTAAATCAATTGAACTATTGTTAAAACTTATCAGAACTCCTAGAACTATGCCGGATGCAAGTAAATTTGAAGAGAATTTGTGAGATGCTAACAATTGAGATGCTAGGTTCACACTGGTTTGCTTTGGTGTCTTGATTTTTGTAAATCTCTCAAATCTATATTTTTTTAAGGTTTATATCATTATATTTTCTCTTGTAACATTTTTCACATAGCTCCAAGTGCTTGTGTTATTGAAATTTTAATGATTTTATTTATAAAAAAATAATATTGCGTGCGCGCGCGCGCGCGTGCATGGCGCCGCAGTGATATCGCAGTGACTAAACGAGAAGCAATAAGTTTTTATTATGAATTTTTATTATGAATTTTTATGCGTCACGTTGATTTCTTATTAGTTTTTGATTAATTATTTTCCTCATGCAATCGTGCTTTTTTTGCAACTTTTTGCACCTTTTTTGAGCAACTAAATGGACGAGAAAATTTCCAGTTATTTTTTACAGCCAAGTAATAAACAAAGTTTTTTTATCGTTTACGCATGTCGAACGAGTCAGCTTCAGATATCGCTAAAATAATAAGTTGCAGCCTTGCATTTTCTTCGCCATCGTAAGCAAAAGGTATTTCTAAATGTTGCATATTTTTTCAACGATTAAAGTCGACCTTTTCTTTTCCTAAGAAAAATATCGTTGAGCGGTAGAGTTTTGAATGACGACTAAATTATTTTGATAAAAATAAATATTCAAAATTATCCTCTGCCCCTCCCCTTTTCTCGTCATCACACTTTGTTCTCTACATACACGTACGTACATACATACATACATATACGTATACTACATATTTTCGTAAAGTTTCAAATAAATTTTACTAAATTCAAAGCGACGATTGTAAAAAAATAATTGCGCAATTAGAGCTCACCTAAAAGGTGATTTCGAATGGTTTTCACCCACGAGGCAATCTGTCTGGGATCCGTGTGGCTCATGGTCACGCTGTGATGTCGCCATTTGTTCTTGGATCTGCGAACCGCGTAGTGCAAAATGAAATTTGTCGGACAAACTGTGGTCGACGAGGTCGGTTGTTTCTCTTTAACGCTCAAACCCGGTATCCAGTCATCGCCGTAGCGCACCGCCAAAACGTCCGTCAAAGGTAGCGTCCATCTGGCTGGAGAAAAGCGAAAAAAGAAAAAAAAAACTATTATTACGATAGAGATCTTATAAACAAAAAAGGGGCTCGTCTCAAAACTATCGTTTTGTCTATTGTGTCTGCTAGACATAAATTAAAAGTGTATGCGTAATATGGGTATTTTTGTATTCTATTTTTCTTTAATCGTGATATTAAAAAATAATCTCTAAAACATGTAAAAAAAAAACGTTATATTATATCGCGTAATATCGTGTAATATCGGTGGATATTACGCTCAACGAATATGTATATAGCAGCACACACTTATATATATAGTCAATTGTCAGATAAGTATCTCGTTAAGGGGATCCTAGTCGGATCCTAAAGTTAGTTCTGTCGGTACGGCAGAACCAACTTTATTATTTTGGGATATCTTTTTATTGACTATACAGATCAATAAATCCTTTTCCACGATTAAAGTACTTATAAAAACGGACCGCGTTAGCTATAATTCCATATATAAATCATATAAAAATCAAAAATTACAGTTTTGTTATCGGCTTCTTACATGTCAGCTCGTAACAATACTTATTTAATAAAAATAGTTCTGCAGTTTATCTGTGCATAAAATATAGTATACGCGATAGGGTTAACATGAAGAAATATTAGTAAACAATAAAAAGTGAGATTGCAAGTCTAATAAAAAAGTTATATATTAAAAACATTTTCACGCATATGTGTGCATACGTGCATATGTTGGATATGTGTGGTGCTAACCTATCGTGTGTATATGTGTATACGTGTATATGTTTGGATATGTGTGGTGCTAACCTATCGGAGTTCGATCATCCGACTAGGATCCCCTTAAGGTTCGATAAAACAGTGTTGAGCCGATAGCTTTCCAAGGAAAGCATATGTTATATTTGATAATTATATAATATTTGACTTGTCAACATTTTATAATTTCTGCTTATTTTTACATTAATAATTATGATTCACTTGAAAAATGCTTGAATTAATTATGAGAGAGAGAGAGAGAGAGAGAGAGAGATTTTATACACTTTTATTATTATTATTATTATTATTATTATTATTATTATTATTACACATTATCATATTTTACTATATGTGTAATATTATGTTTCTACTATATTAGTAAGACTAAAAGTAAAAAGTGCAATATGCGCTTTGTAAGTGAATAATGGAGAGAAAATGGAGAGACCGGACTTTCGATGTGTGCGTGTATGTATATATATACGTTGCGCAATATTTCTCGTTACGTATATGTATATAGAGTACAGGTGTATGCGCTTGCTTCTCATTGTCAGAATGCAAGAAAGAAGCGAATCAAGTTAACTTTCTGAAGGAGGAATCTCTCGAGTCCGCAGGTGTATTGTCTTTTCGTAAGAATCCAAATAAGTAAAACTACTGTTCGACACACACACACACACGTACACACACATTGCTCGTATATAAAATTCTCATTTTTTTGTACTGTCTATAAAATTCTCATTTTACGTATATATAAGTTGGATTATATTTTATTTTTTAATATTCTGTAAAACTTAATCGACATTAACATAAATTTTCCAAAACACATAAATGTAAATTTCATTATCATTATTAGTTAATAAAAAAAAAAAAAAAAAAAAAAAAAAATAAGATTGAGCTTTAAGAAAATAGATGATAAGAAAATTTATTTCCAACGCTTGATGTATTTTTCTTGCGACATTTTTTAACATGTAAAAGCAATGCTGCAGGATTTTCCTTATCTTACTCTAACTCTCTCCTTATTGTTGCCGATAAACTGCGCGACATTGTTAGAAATCAGCTTTTATCTCGCGCTTATCATTTGCCAAGGCAATGTTTATCTCGACGAATGTCGAAGGTAAGCGATGACGTTATGTGCAATGATTAATCAGTCACAATTTAGGACAGTTTTTCTCGGTGCAAGTACAAAAACTTAATAATAATAACGTTGCATTAACTGCGCATCATTATAGCATTACATTATTCGGAATTATCGAAAATTACTTTTTTAAGAAGCGTGCGAGTCAAAGAGATATGCCATGCACTTATCTAAAACTGGTTATAAACATTATAAAAAAATTTCACACAAAACTTTTTTTATAATAAGAAAGAAGGACAAAAACGCAGGAAAAAGATGTAGAAAACGAATACATGGAAACAAATTTTTATGCTTTGTATATTTATCTTATACTTTTTCTGTTTATATTTATATACTATTTTATACTTATATCTTTGCATATTATCACAGGCTACAAATAATATATTTCTAAATTAAATTTTGACTTCTTAATTAATAACATTTGTTAATAATATTGATATTATTATACATTTATATTTTTCGTTATATAACATATTAAATTAATATTATCTAGTATGCGCGCGCACCCGTACACACACACACACACACACACACACACACACACACACACACACACAAAAGATGCTAATTGTGTAAGTAATTTTTTTTTATTGTAATTAATTTAATTTAAAAAATATATGTCTAGAAAAATAATAAACTCTAAATAATATGATATATAAACAGTAAAAGATTTTTATAAGGTACGCAATAATTTAAATCCTTTTATGAAACATTGGATCGATTTAACGAGTCATCATATCAATCAGCAAAGATATGTACTGTATATACGCATACACATGCATCACAGTGTGTACGTGTGAAATATATATTTTTAGCCGGCAATTTGATTTCTCGCCGTTTTATCACAGAGATTCGTACGAGTCGTACCTCTCGAAACAATATCGAACACGCGATTGCTATATGCCTATCACATGCCTAACGAGCAGTTGTTATTGAGGATCGATTCGTTGACATGCGTAATATCGCGTGTATCGCGATCGACCTTATATGAGACAGCATTTGTTTCCTCGTATATACTTCCTCATGCTAAGAATTCAATGCCGACCATAATTCTTGATAAATTTCTCTTATAATAATAATAATAATAATAATAATAATAATAATAATATAATATAATAATAATAATAAATTTGTTTTGTAACAAAAAAATTGGCAACGATATGTAATAGTTAACGTTTTAATAATAATAATAATAATAATTGATTGATAACGTGTGATATTACATAATATAATGTTGATGGAAATACAAGATGGAAGATTACGGAAGACAATACCAACGTATCACTATATACGCGAGCAATTCGGTAACAATTGATTGTTGTAATTTTCACCGAATTAAGATTCTGCATAAACTGTTTAAAAAACTCAATCGTCGTGATTCAGTTTTTATCAAAAATCAAAGGCAAACAAGTTCTGTTTTTCCCCTAAATAAATGCGACGAGACAAGTCGCGGGAGAAGGAGAAAGCAATCTCGTGAAATCAAGGAATTTTCGCGCTTCCTGCGCACAAGAAATATAGACAGAACTTGGCGCATAACCGTATGCGTTTCGTGCTTGAGAATCGAGTCTCATTTGCGTGTACATTTGTGTTTACATTAATGTTTATACCTCGAAATGTTAAGAAGCGTTTCGTGTATCATGCAGACATATACACAAGCAGTTATCCTCGACAATAGCACAAAGATGACGTAGAAAAAAAATATGCGAATTTTAAGGTGGCAGGTACAAATTAGTTACGTGACTCTGTCCGAGTAATTGTTTTTGCATAATTGAAATAATTTACTGATCGACATACTCTGTTAGTGTATCTCTTTACATTTTACATAATTGAATCTATACGCGCGCGCGGGTGTGTGTGTGTGTAATTATTATTATATCATATATTAACATTATACATGGTAATTTTTCTCCACGGCAATTTTTACTATAAAAATTATTCAGAATGAGATTAGTAATTGGAAAAATTAAAACTTTTGCGAAACAATATTCAAAGAAAATAAAATGTGCGCCGTATATAGATCGCAAATAGATGCGCTGATATCCCATTGTATATATGTCTATGCCATAAGAAAGCTATGCTTGATCGCTCGCAGGCAGGTTTCTCTTAACCAGAGTAACATATAATATAATATACCATCGCGAGAAATACCAATGTAAAAATATACGATTGCTGAACGACGAGAAGTGAAAGACTGCAGCTGCACGCCTCGTGCACCTTGCGCGCGCGACGACATTCCGCAGGACCGGTGTTATTAAAGGGTCGTCGAGTCGTGTTATCGCGATGACGCGAAATTAGCGACACTATTTTTCATCGATGGTTTATCTTTTACGAATCTTTCGACTCTCATAATACGCAAGCACGAGATTGTCTTATATAAATCTTTATGATCGAAACAAAGGCCGTTAGAAATGTTAATGCAACAATCAACTTGGAATAATGATATGACGTCATTTCGCGTGCGTACGCTTTATGCTTTATGCATATGTGCATGTGCATATATATATATATATATATATATATATATATATATGTATAAACTAACTAATGCTTATTTAATATTTTTAATTCAATTACTTTGTTGATGCAAAAAGTTGAGAAATTATCAATACAATTGTCGGATATTTATTCTTTGTGAGTAGCTGCTTGTGTATTTCTTTTTCGCATGCTGCACGAAACGTCTCTTAGTGCGTTGCAGAGTTGTGGACGCGGTTGTTGTTTAACTACGCCAATGAGTCACAAGGACTATTGGTTGGTGAGACCGAGGGGAGACGAAAAAGCGAAGGAGAGAGAGGGGGGAGAGAGAGGGGGGAGGGGGAGAGAGAGGGGGAGAGAGAGAGAGCTTAAGACACAGTTGTAAACAATTCGCATAAAATATATCATAATACCGTCCGCCAGGAAAGAGAGAAATTATCGCTATCTTATATTTAATATTCATATAGCGCGCGAACGAGCACGAGTACGCGCTCGCATAAGGAAATGGAACAATATGCAAATCGTATTCGCAAGGACGAGAACGAGTATATCGACACGTGTTCTCGTCTACGTGAGTCGATCGCCGAAAATTTGTTAGTATTCCTCACGTCATTCTTACCTCTGTCTCGTAACACTATATATGAATTATAAAATAAATCTATAAGCGACATCACACATACGTGAGGACTTTGGTATAAGAAAATATCATTTAATTACATATTATTTCGTTTTTATGCACAATTGAAGAAGAATTTTGTGAGAATGTATGCGCGCGCGCGCAACAAACCAGCTGATCAGCGTTTCTATAAAAACTTGAAAAGATAAATTTGTATTTAATTTAAAATAAGTATCTAGTATTATATATAAGTTCTTGGAAAAGTGGTATAAAATAAAAATGCCGCACTCGAAATCTCGATTGATAATTTTCAATCTTGGCACATATAGTCAGAAGCGATTGGGGATGCGCAATTACAATCAGATAAGCACAATTTTGACAAATGATTTAGAGAAGAAAGTTTTCTTTAATCTTTTCAATAACCTTATACAGGGTGTCCCGGGAGGAAAGGTCACTATTACTCTAGGAGGTGATATAGTATCGGTCATTTTAAGCAAAAAAGTTTATATATAATATAAACGAGAGTGTCCTATTCCGAACGATTTCCGAGATAATTTAAATTTAGTGCGCAATATTATTACGCCTGAAGAAAGTTTATTGTTGATTGTGTTGTATTGGCTGCGTTGCAAAATTCACTGCCAGTACTGGAAATCTATATACGAGGGTTGTCTGAAAAGTTTCCGACCTCAACATGAAGATGGCAGCACTCGTAAACAAAAGTTGGGTAATGTGTTTGCGCATGCTTTGAAAGGTACTCACCAAAATTTCAGCCATTTTGGACGCGCAGTTGTTGTTTGACAATCATTTGAGTGAATCGATGTGAGTGTTTTTGTGAAAATGGAAAAAATCGAGTATCGAGCTGTCATTAAATATTTGTTTTTGAAAGGCAATACGCCTACGCAAATCAAAGACGAGTTGGACGCTGTGTACGGGGACTCTGCACCATCATTTACCACCGTGAAATTTTGGGCTGCTGAATTTAAACGTGGCCGTACCAGCTTGGGTGACGATGAACGTTCGGGACGTCCAAAAACTGCAACCACTGACGATAATATCACTCAAGTTCACCAAATGGTGCTAGACAACCGTCGAATTAAAGTTAGAGAGATAGCAGAGGCTATGAACATGTCCACAGAACGTGTTTGTCACATATTGAATCAAGATTTAGGCATGAGAAAGCTGTCCGCGCGTTGGGTGCCGCGTTTGCTCACTTTGGACCAAAAACGTGTTCGAATGAACATTTCCAACGCTCTGTTGGCGCAGTTTAGGCGCAATAAATCAGAGTTTTGGCGCCGATTAATTACTGTAGATGAAACTTGGATACACCATTATACTCCAGAAACAAAAACACAGTCAAAACAGTGGACTGCGAAGGGGGAATCGGCTCCAAAAAAAGCAAAGGTTGTTCCTTCGGCTGGGAAAGTGATGGCAACTGTTTTCTGGGATAGTCATGGAGGTATCTTAATCGATTATCTTCAAAAAGGAAAAACCATTACAGGAGCATACTACGCATCAGTACTTGACAAGCTGAAGGCAGAAATTGCGGAAAAACGGCCACATTTGCAGAAAAAAAAAATTTTGTTTCACCAAGACAATGCGCCGTCTCACACCTCAGCGGTTGCCATGGCGAAAATCCACGAATTACGGTTTGAACTGCTTGACCACCCTCCTTACTCACCAGATCTAGCCCCAAGCGACATTTTTTTGTTCCCTAAGCTAAAAGTTGCGTTCGGAGGACAGAGATTTTCGTCGAATGAGGAGGCCATCACCTTCGTAAACAACTATTTTGCAGAGAAAGACGCCGAGTACTATTTGGACGGGTTGAAGAGATGGGAGCATCGCTGGGAGAAGTGTATAGACTTACAAGGAGACTATGTAGAAAAATAAAAATTAATTTGAAGAAAAAATGTCTTGTATCTTTGTTAGGTCGGAAACTTTTCAGACAACCCTCGTAGTTCACGTTATGTATACTATATATAGATTTCCATCAGTACTGCGGCAATGAATTTTAGAACACAACTCATAGAAGTGTTATCAGAAAAGTGTTGGCGGTAGAATTTTTGAAAATTTATTATATAAACTGTAAAAAATACTATCTTTTTATGTATTAAAAATTTTATTTGTTAAAAGTATGGTGTCAGTTTACATAGGTGTAAAAAATGTCATTTGAACAATAAATTAGAAACAAAGTAGGCGTATAGTATCTCTTTCTTATCAGTAATTTTGCCACTGTACATTCAATAGCTCTATCTCGGAAATCGCGTTCGGAATAGGACACTCGTGTGTTTATATGAACTTTTTTGCTTACAATGACCGATACTATATCACCTCCTAGAGTAATAGTGACCTTTCCTCCCGGGACACCCTGTATTAAGTTAACATTTTTTTCTTCGTAATTGTCCTTTTTAATTATTTTGAGCTTTTTTCTGCGTTTGAGCCTTTTTTCGACTATTTAATATTCAAATAAATTTTAAATATTCAAATAAATTTAAAAAAAGATATATTTTATCTTCATTTCGTATTATAAACTAATTATTTTTATAAAATAGAAAATAATTTTTATATAAAAAATTAAGCTATTTTATTTTTAATTATATTCATTTTAAATTATTTTAAGTTATATATCTCTTTATTTATTTTTTTCTTTATTTTCAACGTGTGGAATCAACATCCAGGTAATATATTTAATTCGACTTTTAACATAGAATATTAAACTTTGTTACAATATTGCGTTACGAATCCGCATTTATCGCGAAAAAGCGCGTCTGAAAATTGAATTCTGCCTTCTGATATATGCAACTATTTAACATTGCAGCAATTTTAAGGACAACAATTCTACTTGTTTCTTTGATTTCTCTCTTTTTCTTTTCTTTAATCGCTTTCGCGTATATTAATCACGCGGTAGTTAATAAATTAAAGAAAAGAAAAAGGGCATGAGATGATATATATACGCTGCTGGCGCAATAAGTATAGCACTACCGCAAAAGATGCTGTACCAATGGCAGATCAAGGTCAGACACAATCGACATGTAGCTTTTACCGTGCATCACACATTTAACCCGCCGTCACATACCGGTCCACCTTGCGAGAATTGTTTGAATTGTATTAATAAGCGCGCATTAGTCTTGAGGGCAATTGACCTTGAGAGAGAGAATGAATGAAAGACGTTTATTAGCTGCAGTAGCTACATAAAAAAAAAAATACATAATACATAGACATAAATACCTAATACATTTACAATTTTACTAGTTATAAACCTACTACGCATTTGCTTTTGCTTCTCTCCCTTTCGTTACAATATACTGTGCGAACTTCTTTCTAAAGCTTTGCACTTTTTCTTCATTTTTTATCTCTATTGGTAACGCATTATACATTTTCAACCCTTCATACAATAACATTTTTTGTTCCTCACTAGTTTTACATCTATCAACATTTATATTACCTGCTTGTCTAGTACCAACTCCTACATGTTTCACTACATGTATTTTATTTTGCAGATATTTCGGACACAAACCTTTCATAATTTTATACACAATTATACAAACATTATATTCTATTCTCTCTTGAATTGACATAAAATGCAGCGCCTCCAACATATCAACTATTTTTACTCTTCTCTTGCACCTAAGAATATTTCTCACGCCTTGATTCTGTAATTTCTGCAAATGTTGTATATTCGTCTTACTAACACCTACCAAAATTGACCCACAATAATCAAACATCGGAGCAATAATTACCTTATATAATATACATCTCATATACGCTGATATATCCATGCCAATTCTTCGCATAACATCCAATTTCGCTCCTACTTTTTTACTTATATAGTCAACATGCTTCGAGAAATTTAGATTTTTATCAATAATTATTCCTAAATATTTAATTTCTGTCACTACTTGTAACTCCTTAGATCTTAACTTGATTTTTATATTTTCCTCGTTAATTTTTTTTCTAACTCCCCTTATTAACATAACCTTTGTTTTTTCCACATTTACACTCAACTTATTTATCTGTACCCATTTATCAACTACCTCCATTTGTTTATTTAAGTTATCATTAATTTCCCTTGTTGAATACCCTGTTGTATATATTAATGCATCGTCCGCAAACAATCTTATAATATTTCACAGTTATCATTCGCAATCTCTACAATATCATTTATATATATTAAAAACAATAACGGTCCCAAAACCGACCCCTGCGGTACCCCTAACTCAACATTAATAGAAGCCGATAATATCCCATTAAACTTTACTCTTTGACTTCTATTTTCCAAATAACTTTTGAACCAACTTAACACTACTCCATTTATCCCATACCATTGTAACTTCTTTATCAAAATTTTCCTATCAACTACTTCAAAAGCTCTTTTTAGATCCAAAAACACTACTCCTATTATTTTTCCTTCACCTATATTTCTCTTCCATTCCGATAAAACCCACTGTAATGCAGTTTCACACGAATGTTTCATCCTAAACCCCGATTGACATTCAGTTAACTCATTTTTTTTCGAAATATTCTATTAGTTGTTTCTGTACTATCTCCAATACTTTTTCATATACCGGCAATTTATTTATTGGTCTGAATTCTTCGATTTTATTCGTTCCTCGCACCTTCGGCATTGGAACTACTGTTGCTTCTTTCCATTCATTTGGAAACATTCCTGTTTCCAATGACACGTTAAATACATGACAAATTTTTTCTGCCGCTACTTCAACTACACATTTCATTACCTCTACATTTATACCTTCTTCTGTACCTGCTTTATTCTCCAATTTCCGTACTATTATATGCAATTGTTCTTTTCCAATTTTTTCAAATACTTCCCAAACGCTCTCACTACATTTTCTATTCTCTATATCTTCTACATAATCTTTACTACTTAATAACCCAATACTATCGACAAAATAACAATTAAATATATCCGCCATTTCCTCTACCTTGTAAATTATTATATTTTCACGTTGTATCTCTCTATATTCTTTATTACTTCTTTTTCCTTTCATCAATTCCTTTAACACACTCCACATACTCTTTGGATCCTTCTTATTTTTGTCAATCTGTTCTTCTAAATAACCTCTTTTCGCCTTTCTACAAATATCCAGTTTTATTTCTTAGCTGTCTAAATACTTCCCAATCCTCTTTACTTTTGCTTATACGAGCTACTTTATGTGCCTCATCCCTTTGCTTTATCATCAATTAAATATCCTCACAATACCAACACTTTCCCTGCCATTTTTTTTTAAAAACTATTTTCTTCAATGGTGCCATTACATCAAGACATCTAATAATCTCCTTTACCATTAAATTTGCTAATATATTAACACTATCTCCTTCAATCACATCCAAACCTACCCATATCATTTCTTTAAATTTCTCTCTATCCATTCGCTTATAATCTCTATATATAATTGTTTTATTTCCGTCCACATACTCATCTAAGTTCCAATATACTACTATTGCAGAGTGATCCGTTATCTTGGGTTCATGCCATACCTCAACTTCCATTTCCATATTACCAAAAACCAAATCAATCAATGTTTCTGAATTTAGTACAATTCTTGTTGCTTCTTTTGCCAATTGTCTTAGTCCTAATGAATTCATTACTCTAACTAACCTATTTCTTGTATAATAATTTACACTCATATCAATATTAAAATCACCCATTATCATAACATTATCACTCTGCATTACATTTATACATATTTCCTCCAAAAAATTTATAAAATTACCATCCCTACCATTCGGTGAGTGGTACACTATCATAATTATTCCTACATAATCTTTATCTTTAATTTTTACTGTTATTGTCCACCAATCTCCGTCACATCTTTCAATCCCTATCATATCAAACCTAATTCCTTCCTTTATATACAACACTCCACCTGTTCTGCTCGACTCAGAATCACATCGTACACATACATATCCATTAATGTTCAATTCATGTTCCTCTATCTGTTTTGTTACATGAGTTTCTGTAAACTCTATTACACCAGGTTTATACTTTATTATTAATTCATTTTCTAATTCATCTTTATGTTTCAGAAATCCCTGCGCATTTAAACAGATTACTTTACTTCTATTCTTATTTACATTTGTTGATTGCTATATATTATTAGATATAGTTCTTTCTCGCTGTTTCTCTACCTCTTTTTTAAAACATGGACAATTCATATCATACGCCGAATGATCAGTCTTCAAATTTTTAATCCTATAACTCTTAATTTTTTCTTCACAATTTATACATTTCTTTATTTCACTATTACATTCCTTAGTCGCATGCTGATTTGCACAATTTCCACACGTCTCTTTTTTTGTACAATCTCTCGCAAAATGATAATAACCGCAACACTTATAACACCTTATAATCCCTATATACTCTTGTACTTTGCACATGTTCCATCCTATTTTTAGTTTCTCCATTTGCAGAAATTTTTCTCTTGTCTCATTATTCACTTCCGCTATTATCACCGTCTTTTTATAATTTACTTTCTTCACTTTCCGTATTATCTTCCCCTCGATAATGTCCTTCTGCATTCCGTTTTGTTCTTCTATCTTCTCCCAAAAAATCTGTTCATTTTCACAATCTTCATTGTCAACATCAAATATTCTCACTCTCGGTTTCCTTTTCTTTGGTACCTGTATTTCATATTTATTTCCCAAATCCTTCACAACTTCTTTCTTCAGCTTCTCAGCTTGTACTCCATTTTCACATCCAACTACAATTGCTCCTCCTGTCACTTTTTTCATTTTTGTAATTCCCACTCCTAATTTTATTATATCAATTTTTCTGACATCTCTCTTTGTATTCTCACTTGAATTGTTCTCTTCTCCATCCTTAGGTTTAATAACCAACACTGATTCTGCTTGATTTCCTTTCACAATTCCACTATAACTCTTGTTTATCTCTCCTTTTTCTACACTTGTATTCACCACTTTTTGCAATTCATCTTTCATTTCTTTATTAAAATTTACTATCATCCTCTTCACTTCTTCCATTTCTTTTTTCAAATTTTCTGAGAGAGAGAGAGAGAGAGAGAGAGAGAGAGAGAGAGAGAGAGAGAGAGAGAGAGAGATGCAAGCATACACAAAATTCACGTTTTAAACATTTATTATTATTATTATTATTATTAATTTCACAAGTTTAAAAAAATGTGCCTGTTCGCGAAACATACAAGTCACATTAAAAATATTTTATGTAACGACTTTTTTATTTATTTTTCACAAGAGCTGTGTTACGTCACGTTCATTAATTCCGATTCTGAAGTAAACTAACTAGTTCTTAAATTAAATATTCAGTTTCCTATAAAAGAATATTGTACATATATGTACATTGTCTTGATAAACAATAATATATTTAATGTTAATTATATAAAACTATAACACAAATTAATTAATTTTAAAATAAAGTAAAAATTTAATGTTCTAAAAATAATGTATTTGTTGATGTTAATTCCAACCACTAGCGGATCCTGACGTCGATAATGGGGGGGCAAAATTATATTTGATTTCATGCTTAACTTTTACTCCAAGGATCAACGCGACGTCAATAGCTCTTTAACGTTTGTTTTTCTTATATCATTTAAATGGATTGAGCAAAACTGTTTCTTTTAATTTGTAAGGGGGGGTACCCCCCCCCCAAGATCCGCCAGTGATTCCAACTCTTAACACGAGTTAATTAATTCTGAAATTAAATATTTAATTCGGAAACTAGGAAGAAATATATACTTTCTTCTTAATTAATGGAATAAAAGTCTAATACTAGTGTGCGACATTTATTTATTCTTGAAGAAACTTAAGTTTTAATAAATGGATTCTTTTAATCACATTACAAGAATTAAAATCAACTCCACTTTAAAAAATATAGCCTTCATATTTAAATATTCAATATTGTTGTTACGATCAACGCGACGTCAATAGCTCTTTAACGTTTGTTTTTCTTATATCATTTAAACGGATTGCGCAAATCTGTTTCTTTTAATTTGTAAGGGGGGGTACCCCCCCCCCCAAGATCCGCCAGTGATTCCAACTCTTAACACGAGTTAATTAATTCTGAAATTAAATATTTAATTCGGAAACTAGGAAGAAATATATACTTTCTTCTTAATTAATGGAATAAAAGTCTAATACTAGTGTGCGACATTTATTTATTCTTGAAGAAACTTAATTTTTAATAAATGGATTCTTTTAATCACATTACAAGAATTAAAATCAACTCCACTTTAAAAAATATAGCCTTCATATTTAAATATTCAATATTGTTGTTACGAAGAAATGTACGCTAATAATTCAATTCAATATAACAATTCAATTAATCTCTATTCTATTTTTATTTTCGAGGGAAATTTGCTCCAAGAGAAATTTTGCTATCGGAAAATATAAGATTGAATCCATATATTAATTAAAATACAACCTTGATCCAATTCCTTTCGTGTGATTACCTTCGCGATACCTCACTCCTGAAAGGCGGCAATCAAGACACGAATCCTTCGTCTATATAAACTCTCAACAAGACTTCTCCGTAAAAATGTTCCTGCGCGTCAAGATGAGGAGCAAATCTCACTTACTATAAGGCGGCCGTTCGGTTTCCCATATGAGCGTACCGCGATGTAGGTACACGCGGCATCGCTTCTTTTTCACAACGAAGGTGTTGAGTAGCACCGATTTCGAGGCACAGTCGTCAGCGGAGGCACCGGGAATATCCTGCATCATGTTGAGGCCACTTCATCGACAGGAATTAGGAATGAGGACAACGTTTCAGTGAGAATAACGATGCCACCACCACGACGTCATCACGCGACGATGACGCTAATAATTCATTCGCTGCGATGTGCCAGCGAAATTATCATCGTGAATATCGGCCAAAATGTGTTGCGAGCTCTTTCACTGCTGTCTCGCGCCGATCGATCGCACACAATTGCTATTCGCTACACATATTCGAACCATTCCGATCGGACGCGCGAGCGAGACTGATTGCGAGAGGAGACTGCGAGAACCGAGAACTGAGAACGAGATTGTGAAACCTCTAAGCCGTCCCGCACTCCGCGCCCCCCGCTTCGGCTACGACCAACGACCACACTAAGATGACGCGCGCGCGACAAGACGAAAAGAGACGAGTGACGAGACAAGACGAAAAGAGACGCGTGACGAGACGAGACGAGAGACGAGAGACGAGACGAGACGAGACGAGACGACGAATGCGAACGGGCGCTCGGTACGCATGCACTCTAATCATTTGTACATACAATATAATTCGTTTTGTGATATAAATTTTTACTTCATTATTTAATGCTGTCAGTCCTCTCCCTCTGCTTATACTAGCGTCGTTTTTTGAAGCGTAGAAATGAGCAAAAGTTTTTTTTTCGAAATAGTCATTTTTAATCATTAATATTATATAAAAGAATCTATAATATTTTTTCTAATTAAAATGAGCGTAATAATTTTTTTCATAAAATTTAATTTTCTACGTGTCTTAAAATATGTAAAGCATGTTAATTTTAAAAACTTGGAAAGATTCTTATTTATAATATTTATCAAAAGGACATTACACATAAACATTTATTCCAGGCGAAACGAGATCGTATAGGAACTTGTAAGGAGCGGACCGTTTCTACGATTTGCGCGGGAAACTTTGCGTGAAAGGAGGCGTGATCATATAGTCGGCGGGGTAAAAGACGATCGTCTTTTGGCTATATTTCGCGTGCCCGGCAACTCTTTTTCAAATATATAACAAGTATTAATAATTATCTTTACAATGATTTTTGTTTTGTGGTTTTATAAACTAGACATGTATAGTTAACATTTTTTTACATATCTGGAAATTACAAAATTTTTTAAAATTGCGCGTATCGTTGCGTTTACATGCACACACACGTGTGCCTCGCATAAATTCGATCTCATTATTGTAATAATATTTAATATAGCATTTTCTTATATCATATAGACACAAAAATAGAATATAAAAAATATAATTCTACAAAATAGTATAAAAGATATACTTTGTGTGTGATAGTCGACCGATCCGATATAATGAAGATCGATAAAGATAATAATCGACTGTATCACTTAAAATGAAACACTCTGTATAATATATAGAAAGTTATATATATTATATACACGATGCGTTGTGCGAAATATAAAAGCGCGATTCACACACGAGTTGTTAGGATCAATGCGCGCGGATTTAATATATGAACATGCGTGTGCGTGCGTGCGTGTGTGTGTGTGTGTGTGTGTGTGTGTGTGTGTGTGTGTGTGTGTGTGTGTGTGCGACGACAGGCAACGATGAAAAACGCGCGCTTGCTATATTCATCATAATATACGAATACATCGATTCGTGTTAAACGGCATTCGCAAGAATCGACATCTGCAACAGATAAATCTGAAATCTGTAAAGGCTGGATTATAGAGGCCATAAACTTTTTCCGTAACCGTAAATTTAACCAATCACGTTGCCGAATCAAGCAACGCGATTGGTTGAATCGTTAAATTTATGGTTACGGAAAAAATTTACGGCCTCTATAATCCAGCCTTAAGGCGAATGCGCGCGTATTCTCTCTATTCCATAATTATTTCAATATGCTGCGATTAAATCATTGAAATGACTTTTTTGTTTAAAAAATGATATATATTATCGCATCGGCAAAAAGGACAAATATTCATTTAAAAAATTTACTTTTTCTTTAAACTAAATAAACGATCGATAAGGAATTAGATCGATTCAAGTGTCTCATTCACTTGCCTTTATATAAAGTTAGAGTAATCATGTCACGACATTTATTAATGCAGAGAGCATGTCATCGTGAATAAATGTTTGTTACGCGGCAAAAAACTGAAATGTATAGTCCCTTGATATAGCATAGCCCTACGACGAAAGAAAAAACGGTATACTTTTGATGCGCGGTGGCTAGTATGTAGTGCGCTACGCTCCTGCGAAACGACACGATGCGGGCAAAGCCGAGTACGCGTGCGCGCGTTCGAAACTGGCCAATCAAAGTGCGCGGTCGGCACCGTGGCGGTGGCACCATGGGGCCTCGCTCGCGCCCTCGCTACCGCGTTGTCCGCGTTGGCGCGTCCATTTTGTCGACGCGCACGGTCCCGGTTAGTCGACGCCGGTGCTGAACAGTATAATTCCCATTTGCTGCGAGTTCGCGCGCGGGAGATCCCAGTCCCAGTGGCTGTCCTTTGGCGGTCTTGTATTATAATTCGATCACGGGTCCGTGTTCCCGGATAAGCGTGAGAACACCCGAAACGATAAGGAACGGCGCGCGGGAAGCGAGAAGAAAACGCGTACTCCCTCGTCCGGCATTATCGTTGTGCATCGGGCATCGGCAAAGCTCGGTGCGACTGACGAGCCGACAAAGGCGTAAAAACGACTGGATTCTTTTCGCTGATCTCTTTGTGGCGAATCGCTTAGGCAAAATGGCGGAACTGCAGGGCACCCCGGGGGCACAGGACGCCCTGGCTGTGGCGCAGCTCGAGCTCGAGGGGAATCCGAATGCCTTGGCGCTACGTAGACCGTTCGATCCGGTGGCGCATGATCTCGATGCATCCTTCCGTCTGACGCGTTTCGCCGATCTAAAAGGATGAGGGTGTAAAGTCCCTCAGGAGATTCTTGGGAAGCTCCTTGAGGGACTACAGGCCGATGACGCGTCCGCACAGGATCATGAGCATGCCCACTTTATGCACATGGCGATTCCGCGTATCGGTGAGTGAGCCCCCTGTTGCGGCGCGCTTGCGAGCAATGCGAGCCGACATCTTGTGCTATACTTTCTCTCTCTCTCTCTCTCTCTCTCTCTCTCTCTCTCTCTCTCTCTCTCTCTCTCTCGCTCTCTCTCTCTCTCTCTCTCTCGCTCTCTCGCTCTCTCGTAAAAATTACTTGTGAATATCAATAGAATCGCGTTTTGAGATTTTAACATTATTGAGAGAACAAAGAGTTAATCATGTTTTGACTAGATTTTTTTATTGTACTAGGAAAAGTAATTATGTATGTACAACTTTTTTACCTCTTTTTTAAATTTAATTTTATGTGGCCCAATACGCCGCAAGATGCAGTCCTGCTGCAATATGGCGGCTCTGTCCTCCCGCCTAATTTTTTTCCATGATTTTGGAAATGCTCGTATTCTCAATTTGGACAAATTTATTTTTGCAAAATCGAGACAATGCAAATTTTTTTAACAATAATGGTAACAATAAGTAAGACTTTTGTATCAATATATTGGAATATTATTTATTCTTAAAATGCAAAATTTTTATGAATAATTTTTACATCTAGTATAATAGTTTTTCTATATAAAACATTATGTAATAAATATATTTTTCAAACACATGCACACTATTTTACACACACGCTATAACTTTTTCTTATTTTAGCCTCTTTTATTATACATGAATGTATGTGTAATAAACATTTTATTTTAATTATTTTAATTAAACTAGAATTATATATATTACAGATTTTAAAAAAAATGATAATGATAAAATATATTGTTTATGTAATAATTGAATTTGACTTTTTTAAATTTATAAAACAATTAAAAATATAATTTTTTACTTTATAATATTTAAATTATATATTTTTTAATCTTTGATGCAAAACGATAATTTAATGAAAGCTTATATAATATATTATGATCAGGCATTGGCATGGATTCCTCTGTGACACCGGTACGACACGGCGGGCTAAGTCTAGTGCAGACCACAGATTTCTTTTATCCGCTAGTCGACGATCCTTACATGATGGGTAAGAGAAAGAAGACAACACACACAAGCCAAAGAGATAAAGTATCGTTAAACCAACAAATTTTCTGATATATCGAGTGCGCTATTTTTCCTTCATTATGGTGAAATATATTTTTCAGGTAAAATCGCGTGCGCAAATGTTATCAGCGATTTATACGCGATGGGTGTCACGGACTGTGACAACATGCTGATGCTGTTGGGAGTTAGCACAAAAATGACGGAGAAAGAGCGTGACGTCGTTGTGCCATTGATTATGAGAGGATTCAAGGATTCTGCTCTAGAGGCAGGTACTACGGTGACTGGTGGTCAGACGGTTGTTAATCCTTGGTGCACTATAGGCGGTGTTGCTACTACTGTTTGCCAGCCGAACGAGTACATCGTGTACGTAGTTAATTATATAATTAATTAATTATGATTAGAATTAATCGGTATTATTTGATTCGATTTCAAAGTTTATTTATTTTTCTGATTTAGACCAGATAATGCTGTTGTGGGAGACGTTCTGGTTTTAACAAAGCCTCTCGGTACGCAAGTCGCCGTTAATGCGCATCAATGGCTCGATCAGCCTGACCGTTGGAACAGAATCAAGCTTGTGGTTAGCGAGGAGGATGTGAGAAAGGGGTATCAACGTGCAATGGATAGTATGGCCAGGTTGAATAGGACAGGTATATATATACATTATATCATGTAATGCACATTGATGTAAAAGTTATATATTCTATATACAGAATATTCCAAAAACTCTAGAGCTCGCGCGCGCGCGCGTGTGTGTGTGTTGTATCTAGTACATGAGTACACTTCGACTTTTTCCGTGGATTGAAAGAAATTTATCGATTATTATCACCACTTTATAATTTTCAACATTTTATAAGCTTTAAATTAAAACTCCATTTAAATTTATTCTTGTATGAAATTAATCGAAGAATATGATTTTATTTTATCGTCTGTGATATTTGGTTTACAAAAAAAGCGCCTTTTTTATTTTGAAAGAGATTCGATTCTTCAAATTCCTTCTCTCCCTCCCTTGCTCTTTTTGCAAATCTATATTATCTTTCCTGCTCAAATACAGTAGAGTATCTTATATATTTGTGAGGTACTCTAAAGAATGGCAGGTAGAGAAACGGAGGTTGTTTTATCACTCTAGGTATAATTAATTAATATTTAGTTTATGGATTCCTCCTACAATTGCATAGAGTTACATTGATTATCTCTTTTATTAGCTGAAGCTTATTTCACGAAAAAGTGAAATTTCTTTCTCGACATTTTTGTTAAGGGAAAGATTTTTAATCGATAATCATCCTTGATAATTCAACGAAGAATGCTGGAATATAATTAACCAATCAAATCTTTCTTTATACGAATTGAAATTAAATGTGGATATTTCATCCATCTTTTTAGCTGCTAGATTGATGCACAAATATAATGCACACGGAGCCACAGACGTCACTGGCTTCGGCCTTTTGGGACATGCTCAGAATCTAGCTAAACATCAGAAAAATGAAGTTTCCTTTGTTATCCATAATCTGCCTGTTATCTCTAAAATGGCAGCGGTGGCGAAGGCATGCGGCAACATGTTCCAGCTATTGCAGGGTCATTCAGCCGAGACAAGCGGCGGTTTGCTTATCTGCCTTCCTCGAGAGCAGGTTAGTAAATCATTTTTTATTGTTTATCAATAAAGGTATTTCCCGAGTAGCTAGTATTGTTAGAATTCTAGTAGTTTGCTAAGGTAAGAACATTGGCATTTGATATTTCTTTCGGTCATATGCCTACATTTTGACTTTTGCTTCTATATGCCTAAATTATAAGCTTAAAGAAGCCCTAGCTTTTCCGCTGTGTGTGTGATACATGGTAAATCATCTTATCGGTAAAAAAATATCTTCAAGCGATAGGTGGTAAAGAGAAATGGTGATTGTTTATGATTATTCATCACAACTTGTGTGTGTGTGTGTGTGTGTGTGTGTGTGTGTGTGTGTGTGTGTGTGTGTGTGTGTGTGTGTGTGGATACTGCTATCTCTTTCTCTCCCCTCCCTCCCTTCCTCATTCCTTCCTTTTTTCTATCATTCACTTATATTGTACATTGTGTACATCGTTACATTTCTTTAGGTAAATCCAAATTTAAGAAATTTGTATCTATAAATTTAATTTTGTCAATCGACGAATAATTTTGAGATACATTAACGATATATGTAAACAATGTAATTTTATAGGCTGCGGCATATTGTAAAGATATCGAGAAGCAAGAAGGCTATCAGGCATGGATTATTGGCATCGTGGAAAAGGGACTTCGCACGGCTAGAATAATCGATAAGCCGCGAGTGATCGAAGTTCCGGCTAAAGAGAAGGACGGCGAGCTTTGGTAAAAAAAGAAAAAAATAATGATATACTAATAGTAATAAAAAAGGCCCAAGAGACATTGCGCATATGCAGGCCCTCGATTACACCCATGTTTATATACTTGGAGGAGAAAGTAGCACGCATTCAACGAGCGCTTTTTTTATATATGTAAATCATGTACGAAAACAATTATTCTAGTATCTACATCTCGTATTTTCTTCACTGACTAGAAAAAAGTCATTTTTTAATCACTAGAATTAACGTTCTGGTTATCAAGTCACGAAAAGTAGAAACTAATTCATTACATGGATTGTTTAACGATCAATTTATCGTATGATTTATATCGAATAACTTGTGTGATTTAATAATCGATTTGTTAATAGCAACACATCGATGTCACGTCAATATTTTTTCAAAGTGTACTCTTTTATTCGTATTATACCAAAAAAGGCATACTATTTTTTTTCTTTCTCCTTTTTGTTTTCTTTCCGTATATTTACTCTATTTAAAACTAGTAGCAAGTTTAAACATGTTTTGTTCAAAATATGCAAAACCGAGGATATGTTTAATATCTGCAAGATTAAATTAAGGTAGCACGTTAAGTTCTTAGATTAACAAGCTTCAAAAATTGCACCCCCAAATAAATATTAACACGACAATGAAAACATGTTGTGAAGTTGGGCGCTCGCGGTTTTAATGTTTGCGATGATGAAAGATATCGAAACCATCGCTGCGATGATTATAGCAATCTATAAGATATATTTTACAAATTACAAAAACTGACAAAACTTGTATAAATTTGAGTAGCATACATTTACAGAGCAAACTCTGAACAATTGTAAATTAAGTCTAACAAACACGGTGATTAAATTTAAAAAAAAGAAAAAAAAATACTGTTACATAAATAGCATGTATACAGTAACAGACTTCAATGT
Source organism: Prenolepis imparis (assembly GCF_030444845.1). Lineage (NCBI taxonomy): Eukaryota > Metazoa > Arthropoda > Insecta > Hymenoptera > Formicidae > Prenolepis > Prenolepis imparis. The sequence continues at coordinate 50,956 of NW_028141172.1, read as the reverse complement.
CCAATCAGTGATTCAATATTTAAGTAGAATACAAACACAAATGTGGAGTCCAAAAAAAATAAAGGCCTTCTAATTGTCTCTTATATACATACGCTTTGAATGATTCTCAAAAAAAAAAAAAAAAAAAAAAAAAAAAAAATCAGGTCCTAATGTTGTATTACTTTTTCAATACTTTTTAAATAAAATACTACTTTGTCAATAAAATTAACCCAATACTTTCGCTATATCCTGCGAAAATAGAATTTATTATAATTGTTCGTACAAAAACAATATTATTCTTACAGTCATATTATTTTAATATTCTAGTTATTCTTATAGTAGTATACTTTTATTTATATTTCAATTTTTATATGAATTACATTATAGAATTCATAAATATAGTATTCGATTATATGCATATACACGACTGGGTTTCGATTGGGAAAACGCTATTGGTCGCATTTAGCGAATATTAAGGTGCAGTCCCATGGAGCAGCGTACGGCGTAAAAGAGCTTGGCCAATCACAGGCTTTACGCTCGTTTTCATTACGCCATCACAGATTTTACGCTGTTGTATCCGGCGTAGTACAGCGCGTACAGATGTTTAAGCCTAGTCTACAATGGCAGTAAGCAGTAAGCAGTATGAAATGGGAATTGCCCATTTCGTTACTCCCGGTCTTTACATCCACTAAAAACAGTATACAATGGCAATAACAAGGCTGTAGGAATAGAGAGTATACTGTTTTTAGTGGATGTAAAGACCGGGAGTAACGAAATGGGCAATTCCCATTTCATACTGCTTACTGCTTACTGCTTACTCTATACTGCTTACTGCCATTGTAGACTGCCCTTTACGTGACGGCCTATATAATTCGGTTTAATAACTCCATGAAAAATAGAGATAAGGAGGCCGAACTAGCATTGAGGAATTATCGAAATGTGCGACCAAATGTCGAGCCTAATTGTAGTTTATTAATGCTCCGCAAGGTTGCGCTTTTGCCTCACGGGACTCACACGTACACGGTGAACTTTTGTGTTAGTCATTCTCTATCCTTCTTGCTCTACATCCTGCAATCTCTCCTCTCTCTCAAACTAACGAGCATCTTGTGATTGCAATGCCATCTATAGGTACCTATAGGTACTACTATCGGGCCTCGGTTTTGGTCGCACATCCCAAACACATAGTTCGGCCTCCTTATCTCTATTCTTCATGTTGTGGACCCAGCGTAAGGTATCAAGTGCACGATGTAAACTAGGCCGATGTAAACTAGGCCAATGTCCAAATAGTACATATTATGCCAGCCAATCACGAATAGCTGGTCACGTGACCAGTTGTCGCTACTCTCTCCCTTCTTGAGGTTCTCTACGCAATACGCAATACGCAAAAGGAACGTGTGCCAACCAATTGATTATAGCTTATCTGATAGAAACGAAAGGCTGATTGGCTAGCGCATCACTTTGTCGCGCATGTTATAAAATAAATGATGATAACGATAAAAGTGATAACAAAAAATTACCTTAACCTTTCTGTGTAATAATAGCATTAATAGCTACATGATATCGATGATACTTTCGTTATTTTGTGAAATAAAAGCTTATCAAAATTATCTTTTCCGTTTGTTCATCGGCGTGCTGACTAATCGAGATTAATCATATAATACAGAAATAATATACTAGTGTGTCTTCCTCATCGTTTCCCTATATAAAGTTCATTGTAATTCCACGAACCGCGACATTTATATAATTTACTTCTTTATAAAGAAAATTTCTCGTATATTTTACTTACACAATTTCTAGTGTAAATATGGAAGAATATTAATAATGATCATGCTCTATACTTGATGAAAAATTGAAGCGTATGACTGTCAGTGCATGGTATGACTATGCGACATAAAAGTATATATGGTGCAGCAATCTCTTATCGCTGAAATGTTTCGATTAATCTAAAGATACTTTAGAAAAAATAGATTTTTAACCATCATAGGTAAATGTGGCTTTTTTTGTATTAATTGTTTATTATTTTTCTATTCTCAAGTATATATGTTTTCTCTCTCTGGTTATAATAAATATTTTGCATTTTTAGCATCATGTTACATAATTACAATATAATTGCATATTATATATACATGTATAAATTATAATAATTTATTACATGTATATAATAAATTTTTTCAGTATAATTAAAAATTTTGCATTATATTAAAATAAATATATATTCTATATACATTACATACATGTAGTATATATTTTTTTAAATATTTTCTTATATATAATTATACATGTAATCACAGTAACACACGCGTGTAATGTATAAAAAATGTATAAATTTAAATAATGAAAATAATATTCTCCTTTTATTACAAAATTGCATCAATCTTTTATTTCATTAACTGTGTATACCTTTTTTTACAGAAAGAGCTCCCCGATTGTAGGGCATTTGTACAGTGCGTGTGCTGTTAAAAGTGGTGTGAAAGATGAGATAGATTTATTAATTCTAAGAAAATGGCACCAGAGTCAACAACTAGACTTTGCCATAGAAAATCCACGTGTTGCATGAAGATTCCATTAAAGTCAACCGAACAGATATATCTAATATTTCTCATACCAGCATTAATCAATTGTTTCGTATATATAATACATTTCGCTGCCGACTTGGTTGTAGCTATTCAACACTTTAAGGAAGAAAATTTATTATGGGGAGTTTGCACTATCGCAATCATGTACGCCCCAGCACTTACATACTTTATATTGACAATTTCAAGACCAGATTGGTGGATGACAGATGACGATAAAGTGTCAAAAGGTGTTGTTGGATGGTTTGCTCTTCAAGTACTTCAATTTATTGGATTTGTGTTTTTTGTATTGTACAGGTAATATACTTTCATTTTTGGTTAAAGTAAATTTTTCTTAATTTTTTATTTAATTAATAAATTATATAGTTTATTCGCTAGCTTGTAGGTTGCAATAAAATAGCCATGTAGGGAAAGTAGTTTATTTTTACAGATACGCAGGACTAATTGTACTCTCCGTGGATGCCATAAATTTATTTGGAGATGCAAGAGTTAAAACATTAAATGTAGCTGCGGCACCTGCAGCCATCGAGTTATACTTCTTCTTGCAAGCATGGTTCCAAGCTGCTCCACAAGCTGTTTTTCAAACGCATTTGCTCTTCAGACAGAGTTCTGCATCTCGCAGTTATCAATCTGGTATATCAGTATATATATGTATAGGGTGTGTCACTTGAGGATACGCCCGCCAAGTACATGCAGGGTTATTCCTTATCCCAAAAAGGAGTAAGTCGCCAAGTCCTGAACAATTTTTTTCTCCAACACTATAATGGAGTAATAATTCAGTAGTAATTCACTAAATAATGGAGTTATAATTCAATAAATCCTGTGTAATATGTGTACTCACACGCTGCATACTCTGTGCGACTTGCTGACGTGCGCCAGGATAAAGCTCAGCGCTGTTTGGCCGTACTTTGCGAATTATTACTCCATTATCAAGTGTAGTAGAAAAGAAATTGTTCAGGACTTAGTCTTTTTTGGGATAAGGAATAACGCCACATGTACTTGGCGGGCGGTCCTCAAGTGACACACCCTGTATATATATATATAACATGTGTATAACAGCTTTTTTATAGCTTAACAAGTTTTATTAGGGATAATTTGCTTAAGAAAAATCTACTATTTTATACAATAATCGAGTATATATAATTTATTTATTTATAGCGACTGTACAAGTGCTCTGCATTATTATGTCCATTGTAATACTGGCCATTGAGACAGCCTCTTTTCAAAGATTCGAGAGCCAACGTATAAATGGTAGAAAACTTCCTTGGGCAATGTGGCTGAAAAAGTACCATGTCGAGGTATATAATAATTCAACTTATAAAATATTTCAATAATGTTAAAATTATTATTCGTTTGTATAATCTCAATAGACTTGACAATCTCGGTAGATTTGCACTTAAAAAATTTTCTCGTTTACACAATCATTATTATATACTTGGTAAATTTCATACAATATTATTTGCATTATTTTATATATCCATTTGATTCTCCACTGAAATATAATTTACTTGATATTTCTGTGAATTATCGTGTTGGTACTAGATGTAAATTCTATTCAATTAGGAATTGAACAATATCGAAGAAGAAAAAGCGCCCTTACAAGCATTACCTTTATTTGAAAAAAAACAAGATGAAAACGTCGTGCCGCACGAATCAACAAGGACGACAAGATCGGTGGAAAGATCGGTGGTGGTGGAAGAAGAAGAAGAGCCGGCGGTTACCACTGAAAATGAATGGCAGCATCGGAATGAATCCCAGAATGAATCCCATGCAGCAGCAGCAGCTTCGTTGTACCGTCAGATTTCCGTGACTCCGCCGTTACCACCGAAAAATGCACGCGTGACACCGCCGCCAACGCCGCTTCGTGGTATCACGACGGTCGCGTCGCTTCCGGTACCGGACGCACCGGCACCACCTCGTCCAGATTCCATTTATCAAGATGAGGAAGAAGCAGCAAAAGCAGCATCGATTCAGGAGTCGAATCAAAGACTGATAGGCAGCAGTGCGCAGAGTCTAAAAGTTCCTAAACGCAAGTATTCTGAAAAAGGTCTCGAGGAAGATGATCCGATAGGAAAATTTCTATCCTTCCTCTGGTGGTTTCTCTTTATCCTGGCACGCGTGTTTGCCATTGCTGTAGCTTACGAATTTTATCCGGCGTCCTTACTGGCTGTGCTAGGTGTGCATTACGTCATCATGTTGATCTATCTCTTTTATTACTCGAAATACTACGACGCGATCACGTTTATCGTCAATTTCTGGCTCGGTATGGTCTACATATTCGGTCTAATTGAATATCGGATCAAATTCAAGTACGCCGATTGGTGGACATTGCCGTACTATGTCTTTGTGATCGCGCAGAACACAACGCTAACGCTAATGTGGTACTTGAACGCCGATTGGGACGGATTTTGGTATACTTATATATTTTGCACAATTTTTGCCAGCATGGCGCTCTGCGTTCTCTCGTCTATGGTATATCACGCGATATTTAAGCCAAAAAAATGTAGAGTGTATAGCAGCAGCTGACAGTCGTCATTAGTAGAAGAGGCTATATTTTTTGGATAAATCTTCTTCCGCTGGAAAATCGTACTTGCGCGCTCTTTTTGCTTCTATGCAAAATATAAACTATTTGCAAATTTTCTTCAAATGTCAATAGATCTCATCGGAAAATAGAGAGAAGTTAGTAATAAGAGCATAGTGAAGATATTTCTATAATTTATTTACACCTAAATAGACATGTTATCTTTTGACTTTTAATAAAGATTTAGATTTATCGTGTTCACATGTTGAAAAAGAAAATATTTCATACAAAAAAAAGGTTTATTAAACATGTAAGTAATTGTTATATATTACAATTGTGTGTGACTACAAGTCTTGCGTATTATTCGTAGAACAATGATCAGTGTAGAAAGACTGTTAGACATATATATAGTCACACTATATTTATTAGATTGGTGCAAAAGGGGGGTTTGGTATAAATTCAAACAAAAGTACAATTTGAATTAATCATATATTAAGTGACCATTAAATATGCTCACTTAATATAGCAAATCAAATCAAGTGTTGGTAAAAAAGTTACACCTTTTGCATCATTCTACTTTAGAGGCAGCACGTTTTTTTTTTTTTCACTTTTTAATAATATACTTTATAAATATATTATCGAAATATATATTTACAATATTATATATATACATTTATATATATATAAAAAAAAGGATGGCTCTATATATGCTCATGTATATGTATAAACACACGAGTATATTTGGAATTTCGTGAATAAAAATACTAGAGAAAAATTCTCGAAAAATTAAGTAACAATAGTTTTTATTTTTTTTAATGTAAGAATTTAAAGCTATTCGCGCGCGCATGCGCACACACACACACACAAAATCAGGATACCTTTACACAATTGTTTGTTTGTGAATTGTACGTTCGTGTGTACGCGTATACAATTCACAAACAATTTAAATTATATAATCTATTTTAACAAATTATAATTATATAATCTATTTTATTAATCTCATTGCTTGGAATTTTTTGCCAGATTAAGCAAGAGATCGATCATTCGTTAAAAGATAAATGGTCAAGTGGGACCATTTGCGCGCATCTTTCTTCCTCACACATGAATACTCGAATCTCTGTGAAGATTACCAAGCTGAGCCTCAAATAAAATATCATTCAATAATTTCTCAGCTATTATTCTTTGATCCAGTCTCATATTTCTAAGTTTTGCCGCAACATTACGACCGATCGCGTCATATTCATCCTCCATTACGAATGAATTATTAGAATGCGGTATTCTCAGAGACAAATCCGTAGATTCCGTTTCCTCGGATCGTCGTCGAACTGCTAGCGATGACGCGTCGTCGTTCCAATCCGTGGATCGGTGGTGCTCGTAAGATTCTTCGTTTTCGGCTGCACATTCCTCCTGCGTACGGCAAATACGTATGAGAATATGTTAATTTAATTACAATGTAAATAAACGGCGAAATTTGTATATATAAAATCATATTTCTAAGAGAAAGACAAACGACCTAAACACAATCAAGATTTAGATAATCACGAGTATTCATTTTATTAAGGTTTCCATGTTAAAATCAATTTAAAAAAATTTTATTATCATAATTTAAATAACTTTATAATTAATCCGATTACACAAATTTTAATCTCCTTCTTTCATCGAGTTTTATATTTTATATAATTAAATGTATAAAGTTTATATTCTAATTTTTGCGTCTCCACTCACATATAGAGCGGCAAGTCGATCTGCATTTCAAATACCAAAAACTGTGGGGAGCAATTATGCTTACCGTTTTGCAGCGCTTTTTATTTTGTAGCACTAGACGCTTTGTTCGCACTATCTCGGAACATTTATCGACAGCAGGCGACACTGAATCGATGTATACCATTGCCGGTTTTCTTTGATTAGATTTACATCTTATTTTCTCAATCAAAGACGGATGCAATCGCTACAATAATAGAAATAATAATAATAAAGTTTTCGTTGTATAAATCGTCTTGTAGACGATAAGAAAAGATCCAATAAGAGCCCGAGCGCAGTCATTAATTTCAATTAATTTCAATTAACTAGAAATAATTGTAAAAAAAGAAATTAAATGCGAAAATACAGAATATCAACAATTGCCTCTCCAGTAGCTCTTTCTTTCTTTCGATTTTGTATAATTTTATAAAAATCTTTTCTTTTCTCAAATCAATTTACATTTTAATTTACCTTTATATGACTAAGAAAATTGCCAGTAGACTTCAAATTGCCGTTCAACAATTTCTGACACTGCTGACAACGCACCGTGACATTGGTGTCCTCTACTCTGGTCACTGTAAAATACTCTCCATCTAATATAGCGGGTAATCTGATTGGAGTTAGAGTCGCGCTCTGTTGAGCGTTTGACTGAATCTGCGTCATTTGATGTGTCTGCTGCTGTTGTTGCTGCTGCAGCACCAATGTGTCACGATTCTCCTGACTTTGCACTTGCATCTGCTGGATAGGAGGTGTTTGACCGTTCACGGACTGAGTTTGATCAATCTCACGTTGGTGATTTGCAGCAGTAACTAGAGATTCATTGTACGTCTCAAATGTTTCCATTTTATTCTCATAGTTTTGCGTGGAAAAACTGTCCATAGCAACAAAATGCATGTAAGCCTTACGAGTCTGATAAGTGGATACAACGGACAAGGATCATTCGGCAGTCTCTTTTTCTCTTTCTCTCTCTTGGAATTAATTTTACAAGCTTGAATATTTGGAGTAGCTGGAAAAGAAAAACTTGTTACAGATTCTTCATACCAATTAAATATAATAATGTTATTTATCTAGAACTCTTGTAGAATTTCACACAAGCTGATTGAGATAAGAGCGTCTCGTGTGTGTGTGTGTGTGTGTGTGACGAATCTAGATAAGATAATAGATGAGAACGTGTATACATGTTTATGTAAGAGATTAAGAATCACTTACCACCAATTTTGTTGATCAAAGTTGTACTCTGTTATTACATCCGTATTATTGTATAACGTATGCAAATAAAAGACAAGGAACATTTCGCGCGTACTTTTTTTCATTCACATAGACACCTAACAAATAACTTTTAATAATTCTTTCCTCGCAATCACTCGTGTGCGCCTAGTGGCAACACTGGGGTAAACAAGGCATTTTTCCAAAAATTTTTTGTTATAAACCTTTTTCTTTCTTCTTTTTGTGATACAAGAATATCTTGTTACACGATAACAAATATATGTGTATATGTTACAAATATATTCTTTTTAAATTATTTTAGCATTATAGATATCTCCAGTATATTTTATTCGATAACCCATGTACATAATTCATAAAATAATTTATTCGTAACTAGGCGAAAACCAATTTAATATTTAATGGTTTACAGTGCAATGATTGCATATAGATCATTAATTAAATAAAGATTCTCGATTGCTTCATTCATTCGCGCCCGGTTAAATAATTCCGTGACGGAACGGCGGAAAACTCGATGAATCGCCGTAATATTTACACTTTTATAACCTATAAACTCGCCTGGATCGAATTCGATTTTTAAGCCGAGTCTACAATAGTGTAGTAAAGCCCCTTGCACAATACTAAGCGATAGCGATAGGAATAGCGAGAGCGATAGAATAATATCTAACCTCTGTTTCTATTGGTAAATATTTTTTATTCCACCAATAAAGCCCCTTGCACAATGCTAGGCGATAGCGATAGGAATAGCGATAAGCCTAGTCTACAATAGAGTCGTAAGGTCGTAAACGTAAGAAATTGACCAATCACAGTCGATTATTCTCCTCGAATTCAACTGTGATTGGTCAATTTCTTACGTTTACGACCTTACGACTCTATTGTAGACTAGCCCATAGCGATAGAATAGTACCTTTTCTCTATTCCTATTGGTGAATATTTTTTATTCCACCAATAGGAACAGAGAATAGATGCTATTCTATCGCTATCGCTATTCCTATCGCTATCGCCTAGCATTGTGCAAGGGCCTTAAGAACAGAGAATAGATATTTTTCTATCGTTATCGCTATTCCTATCGCTATCGCTTAGCATTGTGCAAGGGGCTTTAGTCTAAAGGCCCTTGCACACGTTGCCCTGTGAGGCAACAGAGGAGGCATGAAACGCTCGCGATTAATCGCGCTTTCGTACCGCGTGGCGTTTCATCGCACCGTGCTGTTCTTTAGCTGGAGTTAACAGTCTATAGTGATATAAAAGTCTGTGCTTTTTTTTTTTATACGCAAATTGACGCATGCGCACAAAAAATTTATATCTGATTTTTGGCTACTGTCATTACTGTGTGCTGTGTGTGTATCATTATTATATATATATACGACAAAACGTTTTTCGGCGTTATGAGACTTGACGTTTCTCGCGTTCTTGCGTGTTCTTGAATTTGGAGTGCATAGGAATGACCTGGACGTGTTTTTCGCATTTTTGACATTCTAATAATTTTTTGTTCCATATAATACATATCTCTTTACTATTTATATATCGGACTGTGTCGACATGTCGACACTTGATGTGGAAATTAAAGAGAAGACTGAAGAGAAGCAGCATACAAGGTCTTTTATATATTTCCTATATTCTCTCTTTCTCTCTCTCTCTCTCTCTCTCTCTCTCTCTCTCTCTCTCTCCCTCTCCCTTTCTCTCCCCCCCCGCCTCTCTTCTTTCTCTTTCTTTCTCGCACGCTCTACGTATTTAACATTATAGCATAGTATAGGAATTAGGGTTGCCAGATGTAAAATAACTATTTCCGGGACATTTTTTAGGCGACAGCTGAAAAATAGGTTGTTAAAAAATTTTAGGTAAATTTTTAATTAATTAATGACCTTCGCAATTTAACCTCGAACCGTACACATTTAAAGGTAAAAATAAAACAAGAGTTTTTTTTTTTTTTTTGTGAAAAAATATAATAATTGCCACAAGATTAATATAGTATACATACAACTTGTATTGTCCAAGTAAAAATTAATATTAGATAAGAACTATATAGTTAAATCAACTACATAAATTATTTAAAAAATTTACTGTATCATTTGGGCAATGTTTAAATAAAGTCAACGTACTTGAATAAAAATAAAATACTTTATATATAATTAAAAGAAAGTAACTTAAAAAGTTTCGATTCTTCTTTGGCTCATTTTTGAATAATGCTTAAACTAATATATGATGCGTTAATTAGCTACCATTTAGAAACATGAATGTTATATATTATGATTTTGTTGAAATTCTGATTTTCCGGGACAAAAAACTTTAATTACTGGACACGGGACAAGCTGAAGAATTCCGGGACTTTTTCGGAAAGTCCCGGCCATCTGGCAACCCTAATAGGAATACATGTTCATGTTAAACATTATTAATGATATATAACGTTTTTCACACACACACACACACACACACACACACACACACACACACACACACACACACACACACACACACACACGTAATTAATTCTCTAATCAATCGTATATATTAAACTTTGCATGTACAATTATATAAATTTTATAAAGATAGATTTTATAAAATCAATGATGAATGTTTTTGAATCATGCAAGTTTTATATCGCACAGTCTCAAGGATACTTGAGTTCTTATTTAGATGGATAGTCTTTTTTATAAAATTATTAATCATACTCGTACAACATGTACACTCGTATATTTATTTTTATTCGATCGTGAAAGAAATTACGTATAATTAAAAAGAAACTATTGGTTTTAGCGACACGGAAAAGTTCTGTTCCACTTTGACAAGGAAGGAAATCATGTCGGAAACGGATAAAAATATAGATTCAAAGAGTAAAAAGCACAAATTGTCGTCCGATTGCGAACATGCATCCAAAATAGCCAAGCGTGATATCGACGAAGATACCGCTGCTGCTGCACCCGCTGTAAGTTTCTCGAATATATATTTATTCGCCACGAGAGAGAGAGTGAGCGCTAAGAATGATAATATCTTGACTATTTACAGAGCGCAAGTATTCCCTCGGATCTGACAGTATCCGGAGGTAATGAACAACAAGGTGATAAATCTAATATAACCGTTGACAATACAGCTCTAGTAGCTGAACATTACAACATGTTGGAGGAAAAGGGACTCTCGTACAGAAATCAAAGTCGCATTGTATACATGAGAAATTTTAATAACTGGATTAAAAGCATGCTTATACGTAAGTATTAATTTTTAATTGAACAATGTCACTCCTAATCGTCAAATATATCATGATTACTCGTAATAATATAAAGATAAGAACCAATGAGAGAATTTAAGAGAGTTCTTGTTACATGATTACACAATAATTGTGAATGTCCAAATTAAAATTCCACTTTTGATTTAAATATCTCCAATGATATTTGAGATCAAGTTATCGATTTTTATTACCGATTCTACCGATCTTTAAATCTCTGTCAGTTTTTCTCAACATTTTATCAGTTGGATATATTATGGCGCGAGCGAATAAACTTATATATTATTAATCCGCAGATGAATATGTTGTCAAGCTGAGGCAAGGTAAAAGTTTTGGCGCTTCGTTAAGAGTGTTGGACATGTGCTGTGGGAAGGGAGGAGATCTTCTCAAGTGGAAAAAGGCTAATATCTCACATCTGATCTGCGCGGATATAGCACAAGTGTCGTTGGAACAGTGTCAGCAACGGTACAACGACATGGTGAATAGAAAAGGTTCTAAAGATAGAGGTTTCGCTCCCATTTTTAACGCAGAGTTTATAACGGCTGATTGTACAAAGGTAGAAGATATATATTTTCATTTTAAATCACACACACACTAGTTGCAAGAATTTATCTTTGCAAGAAATGCGCATTTGTCAATGGAATTTGGTTAATCAGAATTGTTGCAGGTTCGTTTGAGAGAGAAGTTTGCGGATCCCAGTATGCAACTAGATTTTGTCAGTTGCCAATTTGCATTTCACTACAGCTTTGAATCCCTACCGCAAGCGGAATGTATGTTGAGAAACGCTGGCGAGAGTCTCAAGCCTGGTGGCTATTTTATCGGAACCATTCCAGACGCGTATGATCTAGCGTATGTTTTTTTCTCCAAGTATCTAGTTTTTAAAAAATTCTATTTTATCATTTCATCCTTTTTTTAAAAATACATTATTCCGATATATCAGAATATAAAATACATGTTATATTATAATTTATAATTACAAGTAATTGAAATAAAATAATTCAATAACGTTAAATTTCTTTTAGGCCAAATTACACATGTTCTACAATCTTGTAAATTTTGAATTTAATTAAGTTTTCTCAATCCATCTTCAATTAGATAAAGTATATACAGTCACACAATTTTTTTTTATACAAGAAAGTATAACATTTTTTTTACATACAAGAGAGAGTGTATATATGCTTGATTTCTTTTTTTTTTTATATCTAGTTCTAGATGGCAAAAATGCGATGGTAATAAATTCGGCAACGATGTATATAGCGTCGAATTTATATGCGAGAACAAGACGAAGCCACCACTCTTGGGCGCCAAATATAATTTTCACTTGGATGGTGTGGTCGATTGTCCCGAGTTCCTGGTGCACCTGCCAACTCTGCGCAAATTGGCTTTAAAGCATGGTCTCGAGTTAATGACGTTTGAAAGGTGAGAGAGAGAGAGAGAGAGAGAGAGAGAGAGAGAAAGAGAGAGGGGAAAGGCGAGAGTATATTTATTTAAACATGTGTAGATTAATATAATAAAAATAATATATACATGTACATATAGTTTAAATATACATGTATTCATATTTATTGGGGTGTGGTGGATCTACTTCATTTTTAATTTAAATTATTATATTAAAAGAAAAAACTTTTTTCTAGATTCGACGAGTATTATGAACGTTTTAAAGACGAGGGCAGATCTCTTCTAGGAAATATGCAAGCGCTAGAAACTTATCCGCCATATCACGAAGCACCTTTGCTCGGCGATCCAGAGCAAGACTATCAACATGCTGTTCGATATATGCAGAACCTGCCCGCCAATCATCGCAAGATTGGCACTCTCTCGCAGTCGGAATGGGAAGTTACTTGTTAGTATAAAAATTACAAAAAAAAGATAAGAATTCGGATCAATCCGATTTTAAATTTTTCAACAATTATATTATTCTTTTACAGCATTATATGCAATCTTTGCGTTTCGAAAAATGAAGACCATCTGGAACAGTGAGGGAAAACCAGAGTATGTGAAGTTGTAAAGTGTACACAAGTTTAGAAAAATAGGTAAACTGCAGCGAATGATAAAAGAATGATAAAAGAATTTTATCTGATTTTACATTACAATAAAAAATTTTGTTACTATAGATGGCTTATTATAGTATGATATCATCCGTGTGCGATACCGCGTGTGTAAAACCGCCTAGTTGCGTTTTATAGAGACTGACAATCATGAAAAAATCTCATTAAAAACTTGAGTCATTGAAATAAAAACAACTTTCCTTCACTTACATTAAGATTTGATTCTTTCCAAATGCAAGAAATTTTTTAGTATTACACGAATGATTTATATAATAATAAGTACGAAGTATAATCTTTAAAATATATAAAAATTATTTGAAATACATGATCTGTAAATATAATTTATAAGACTCTGAATAATTTTTTTCTGTAACGTTAGAATTATATATCTAGGCAAATATTTATACAATTATTAGCTCGCGAAGAAGCTCGGGAAGAGAGAATAGTGTCCTATATATCTTTTTATCAGACGATATAAACGATAGATTTAATAAAATTATCCATCTCGTGTATCTTGATCATATTAATATAAGAATAATTTATAAGAATTGCGCATTTTTACTTGAAAACAAATCTCTTTGAATTTATATTTTTTAAAAATAATCATTTTACGAAAATCATCCAAAAGTTTATTTGAATTTTATATATACACGAAAAAGAGGAAAGATCGATATAATTCTTCCGCGTGCCAATATTTTGAAAATTATCGAACGTACAATTAAATGCAACTTTTTAGGATCGAATGTGAAATACGAACTTGTAGTATCAATCGAAATAGTTATATATTTCGCGGTGACGAGGAATATTTCATATAAAATTATTTTAAAATCTAGTAGATTCGAAAGTGTGTATGTACACAATAATTTCTAAATTATCGCGTTTGCATATTTTTTTACTTCAAAATCTTAACGAGATTGAGAACAATATTTCAATTTATTTACAACGATATCGTTTTTTTTTTTTTGTAAATTGACAATGACAACACTTAACCCTTTTTGTGTGAGTATAAAATTTTCCATTTTTGGAAGAATACTTTAAATATTTTTTTGAACTTTTTGCCAAGACTTGATTTCTTTCGACTTGAATAGAAAAGAAGAAAGAAAGAAGTCTCTTGATCGAGAAATGAATCGGTAATCTGAATCAATAATATAATTTCGTAAAATTTTATATCAATTATGGCTAATATAATTTATCAAATACGCGAATTACATGTAATGCGTAAGATTTTTTTCGTACGTCACGGAAAATTGGAAATTGAACTCGTCCATGAGACACGAGACTAGTCCGGTTTTTTTCAATCGGTTTAGCGTCGCGGTGAATGACTTGCGTCGGTTTTGTCGGGGTCGGGGTTCGGGCTAGATCGGGCGAAGCGATCGTTGGATTCGGTTGTGAATGCTTCGGAAATTAAAGAGGCGGGGCGAGCAGGAGCATGCGCAATTGTGCGTTTCTGGCACTTGGTGCTGGGTACGTGCGCGGCGTTCTGGCGCGCACAGGCACAGCAGAGATAATAGTAGCTCGTGGTCGCTCGTGGTAGACTTGCAACGGAACGGGCAAGTTGTGGCGCAGAATGCATAAGTAAATTTCTTTCATTCTTTCTCTCTCTCTCTCTCTCTCTCTCTCTCTCTCTCTCTCTCTCTCTCTCTCTCTCTCTCTCTCTCTCTCTCTCTCTCTCGGTCGCAGTTTCGTGCTTTTACAACGGGACGGCAGATAGATACAAACGACTACTCGCACACGGTTGGAGCTGTGTGTGCGTGTCCAGTTTTCTTCGCTTCTTGTCCCTCTACTGGCGATAGCGCTGTTACCTCTCGCCCGCGTTGGCTTACACAGTCTATCACATACCGTACATCTCGAGAAATGGAGCTCGAGCAGGCGGCGCCGCAGATGAACGCGGACCTGGTAAGTGCACATTTCGCAAATGCATAAACCATCGCAGCCTCGTACGTGCACGTTTTCGCGATATTCGGTCACGGGAGCGGTCTCGCCTCTTGGTCGCGACACGATCGTGTCGACGCGAAATTTTTCTAAGTCCCAAAATGGCGTCTGTGACTAAGTCCTGTATCGTGGTGCTCGAGCACTCGAGATCAAGATGTTTCCGCGACTCGGCCGCAGACGCCAAATCTGATCGACGCATAAATCTCCGTAATATCTTGTACGTTTTCATAATTCAATTCGGGCTCTACCGTGTTTCAGGAAAAGAAGGCCAAGGAGAGCGGCGACGGCGGCGGCGGCGACGTCGTCTCCGGGAATCATAGCGGTAAGCGGTTCTTTTTTCCTTCGGTTGTCTTGTTTTATAAAGACAAACGCGGATGAGCGAGAGAACGAGCAAAGTGTCAACAATCAGAGATGTGACGATCATACGCGAATGTCAAGTTGGAATCAGCGAGCGTCTCGGCTGATTATCCGAATCGAACGTCGCGAGTCGACACGTGTCTCGTAATCTTTTGTGAGAAGTGAGAAGCGCCGGACAGCAAGATTCGCGATTTCACGCACGTGGACACACTCGCCTTATCCTTGATTTCGATTCTATGTTTATCGACCATGATTTATGTATAAAATTCTGAGACACGATAAAATTTCAGTGATCACCTTTTCTCTCTAAAAATATATTGGTTTTTGATCGATAAAGCACTTGATAATTGATAACTGCGATGCAAGTATTTATTTATGGACGAACGTATATTAAAATGATTCCTTACACACACACGCACCCCCGCGTACGTGTGCACCTTATGGGGTTACGTATCCATACCTGTATATACACACACAAATGCTTGAGGTATATACATTCGCGATAACTAGATTAAACAAGAACGCGCGCCTTTTAAATTAATTTTTTGGCGGAATTTAACGGTGGAATGCATGTCTTGTATACAAGATTCACTAAAATGAATCGAATATGCAAAGCATTTACTTGGGTTTTTCCAATTTAAATCAAAGCCAATCAATCATAGTCGATTATCTTTCGCTGTACTGCTCAGGTTTGAGAAGAGAAACACGAGCGTCTATCATATATTATTCCTTTTATAATAAATTAATGTCTATCAGACTTTATATTATACTCGTATTATACATACAAGTGTCGTTATACAAGATTACACTTTTAAATGTATAAATTAAATCGATATGTCATCATGCTGTAAAATTTATATATCTGTATTTGATTTTTCTAGATCATATCAATGGCATGTCTAATGGTTTCGATAAAAAAAGGGAACACAAGTCCGAGCATAGAGATAAAGACAAGGAACGATCTCATAAATCTGATCATAAGGACAAAGATAGGAGTAAGGATAAAGAGAAGAATCACAAGAGCGAACACAGGGATAAGGATAAGGACAGCAGGCACAGACATGGTTCCAGTTCTATGAAAGATAAAGAAAAACACGATAGTAGCGGTAATAAGGACAAGGATAAAAAGAGTTCTTCTATCAAGGACAAGGAACATAAGAGTAGCAGTGGTTCGTCTAGCAAAGATAAAGACAAAAGCAAGGAACATCATCACAAATCGAGTTCGAGTTCTAAGAACAAGGACAGGTATGATAAAAGGAAGAGATATAATTAATCGACAAATAATTGATTCGAGTTGCAAAATATCATAGACCTTATAGATATGGACCGATGGCAATACATGAGACAGATCTTGTCCGGAGGGGGTTAGAGAGAGAGAGAAACATACTACTCTCTCTCTCTCTCTTACACCAATGGTATTTCCAGACACTCGGAGAGAGAGAAAGTACTATCTCTTTTTACAAGTGTCCGGAAATACCATTGGTGCGAGAGAGAGACTAGTATGTTTCTCTGTCTAACCTCCTCCGCGGACGCTGCTGCTTACAGAAATTATATAGGCAATTGCCAGTTCATATCTATAAGGTCTATGCAAAATATTCATACACATGTTTTTTTCAGATATCACAATAGTTCCAAGGACAAAGACTCTAAGAGCAAAGATAAAGATAAGTACAGACACACTAGTTCCTTAAATTCTAGTTCGCGCGACAAGGATCGAAATACCTCGAAGGACAAGGAGAGCAAAAAGCACTCTAGCGAGAGAGACAAAGATCGACATTCCACTTGTCATTCTTCGGGCGATAAAGAGAAACATCGTTCGTCGGAGAAAGATAAGGACAAGCATAGATCAAGTTCATCCAGCAGCAAGGATAAGCAGCATCGTCATGAAAAAGATAAAGATCGCCACCGACATGATAAAGACAAATGTAAGTAGAGTAATAAGAATAGAATCATGTCTGCATAAATATCCGATTTTGCTCTCCTTAATCGCTCGCGCTCCAATTATAGCTAAACATCGTGACGAAAAGGAAAAAAGGGACAAGGATACGGAAGAAATTAAAATAAAGGAAGAAACGGATGTCAAGTTGAATCATGTAACCAACGAAAGATTTCATTATAACGAAGTCAAATTAGAGATGAAGGAAGTAAGATTTTGTTCGCTATTACGTGCCGCGAGTGTTTTTGAGAAGATAATGAGAAAATGAGAAACTGCGAAGCAAAACTTTTTTTTTTCTTCAGGAACCTATGACGCAACTAGAATTAGAGGATGACGATGACAGCGGTGGTGAGCGACCACTCTATATCAAAGAAGAGGACGATGACGAGCAGGAAGCCGTTAAGAAGGAGGATAGTATGGACTCGACGGACGGAAACGATACCAGACTATCGGATCTTCACAACACGACCTTAAAAACGGAAGAGGACTCTGAAGAAGATAAACCATTAGTAATTTCGCTTTAATTAATTTAATTGTAGCAATCAAATGTGCAAAAGTAAAAGAATGAGTAGTTTGTAAATTATTTATTATCGTTTATACATGAATTATTTTGGTATCATTCGTCAGAGTATAAATATTTTATCGCGTCTTGATATATAAATTATTACTTTTCGCAATTCAAATGTCATTTCAATCTTTTAATTCAATTAATCTTGTATCGATGCAGTCCTCGAGATCGAAAGTATCGCCGAGTGTAAAGAGAAAGATCGAGTCGGACCAAGAGGAGGAGGAAGTTCCTCTGTCGGCGCGCAAGAAACCTAAAAAAGCGACCAGCTCGAAGATCAAGAAGAAGAAACGAAAACACGATGGGGAGGACGACGATTCTGAAGCAGAATCCCAAGAGGTATATAGATGAACGCGGTCTCTCCGCCGTGTCTTTTTATAACCTAGTTGTGGAAAAAAAATCTATGAAATACACTTTACAATATATTTATTATAGAAATTGAAGAAAAAATCTGCAAAGACAAGAGGATCAAGTACCAGCCCGAGAAAAAAGAAGCAAGAAGAGAAGCAAGAAATTTGGAAATGGTATAAACATTCAAAATTAGGTGCGCTCCACTCGATGCTATTTTCGCTTCCAAGTGCAAAATTCTTCGCTCCGATTGGTCCATCGAACGCTTTGAAGTGTGAAAATAGTGTCAAACGGAGTGTATTCATAATTTTTGTGTATTCATAATTCACAAGTTTTGCGCTAAAGCGGTGATTTGTTTTCCGCGTGTAATCAAGAGGTTGATCGCATAATTGGGTAAAAATTACAAAAATGAGCGAATTTATTAGAAAATTTATAATTTTATCGATTCAAATCTAATAAATTCACTCATTTTTGTAATTTTCATTCAATCGTGCGATACACGACCGACTCTGCGTACATGTTGTGAATTCATATCTCGATCAATCTTGTTAATCCGTGATCAAATTCAGATTTGGGGGGGGGGGGGCTGTTATGAGAGAGTACGCCTATCGTGCCGATATAAAAAAGTACAGGGAATAGAAACAGAGAATAGATATACAAATTGCCTGTACTTGTGTGTGTGTGTGTATCCTGCAATAGGCTCGTCTATTATCTAGGGATAAAAGTCGGAATTGTGAAGTTTCTAGATAGACTTGGATATCGCGCTGGTTGTGCCATAACCTATATCTTTGTACCCAATATCTTTATCCGTGTCGAATATTATATGTGCGCGCGCGCGTGCGTGTGGTGAATCTTGCTTCGTTCAAAGATGCGAATGATAATAGAATATAATGAAGAATCGTATAAAAGATATAATTTATTTCTTCACAAGATGCAATGCTACTACTACAAGTAGTTATAATTATAGCTACAAGACAAGAAGAAATCATCAGTCACTCGAGAGGTTAACTTTGTGTGTAACTTTGTTAATCCGTAACAATGTTGCGTGTTTTTTTTATTCTTGTACATATATATAACACTAATCCATCTTGCATTATAACACAATCTTTCTACATTTAAAGTCACTCGACGCGGTAATCAAATGTTAAATGCTTTCTCTTCTTCAGGTGGGAAGAGGAGAAGAAAAGCGACGGCACAAAATGGCATTTCTTGGAGCACAAGGGACCAGTGTTCGCACCACCCTACGAACCATTGCCCGCCAATATCAAGTTTTACTATTATGGCAGAGAGATGAAGCTGAGTCAGGATACGGAAGAGGTTGCAACTTTCTATGCACGTATGCTGGATCATGACTATACGACCAAGGATGCTTTCAACAATAACTTTTTTCACGATTGGCGGGAGGTGATGACCGAATCGGAACGCGCCAAAATCACCGATCTATCCAAGTGTAACTTTAAAGAGATGCACGCATACTTTATGCTCAAGAGCGAAGAACGCAAGGCCCAGACGAGAGAGGAGAAACAGAAGATTAAGGAGAAGAACGAAGAGATTCAGAAGGAATACGGTTTTTGCGCTATCGATGGTCACAATGAGAAAATTGGTAATTTCAAGATCGAACCCCCCGGCTTGTTCAGAGGCCGTGGCGAGCATCCCAAGATGGGCAAGCTAAAGAAGCGAGTACTGCCGGAGGATGTGCTCATCAATTGTTCGAGAGATTCAAATATACCAAAACCGCCGGTTGGCCACAAGTGGAAAGAGGTGCGACACGATCCCAATGTCACGTGGCTCGCGTCTTGGACGGAGAATATTCAAGGTCAAGTAAAATATGTGATGCTGAATCCGTCCAGCAAACTCAAGGGCGAAAAGGACTGGCAAAAGTACGAGACGGCGCGGAAACTGGCGCAATCGATCGACAAGATTCGCGCCGAGTATCGAGAGGATTGGAAGAGCAAAGAGATGCGTATCAGGCAGCGTGCCGTCGCCCTGTATTTTATCGACAAGCTGGCGCTCAGAGCTGGTAATGAAAAGGACGAAGATCAGGCGGACACTGTGGGCTGCTGTTCCTTGCGGGTAGAGCACATCAAGTTGCACGAGCACGGCAAAGACGGCAAAGAATACATGGTTGTATTCGATTTCTTGGGTAAATTCTCTCTCAAAATCATATTATTATATATAATTGAAACTAGATTGTATCCGTGTGTTAATATCATATATATATTATTATAACAAATATTTTCCTATAAGCAAGAGAGGCGGTCCAGTTTTACACACACATACGTGTACGCGCGCGCGTGCACGCAGGATTTAAATTTCAGTAATGTATCATTTCAATCAGTACGATCGATTCTTGCATTTTTAAAAAATATAAAGCATGCCAAAAAGTTGGCAATCATCGAGTTATTTTACAAGCAAATTAAAAATTGATAACGCGATTTCATAGATTAAACTTGGTTTAATCGCCATGTATTCAGTGTCGGATATATAGTTGTGCGAAAAAGGGTATTCTTTTATTTTATATCATACTTAAAATATTGTATTATGTAAAACATTATAAGCTTATATCTATTGTGTTTTATACATGTATCGTATGTCGTATCATCTCCGATTTTACGTAACGTTATTCTCTCAATAACTCTCTCTTTTTATAGGTAAAGATTCTATACGATACTACAATGAAGTGCCGGTGGAAAAACGCGTCTTTAAGAACTTGCAACTCTTTATGGAGAATAAATCACCGGGGGATGATTTGTTCGATCGTCTCAATACTTGTGTGATGAACAAACACTTGAACGAGCTAATGGAAGGTCTCACCGCCAAAGTGTTCAGAACTTACAACGCGTCGTGGACGTTGCAGCAACAACTCGACAAACTGACCGACCCAAATGACACGGAGGCGGAGAAGATTCTTTCGTACAATCGAGCTAATCGCGCCGTCGCTATACTATGTAATCATCAGCGTTCCGTACCAAAAACGCACGCGAAATCCATGGAAAATCTCAAGACGAAAATTGAGGCGAAGAAAGAAGCGATAGCCGAGTGCGAATTGCAAGTCAAGGACGCCAAACGGGATGCTAAACACGGCTCGGTAAAGGAGAAAGTGTACGTTATTTTTTATTTATTATATAGTCTCTAGACATCGCGTATCGTTTGAAATATATAAATCTTTAAAAGCCATAATTAATACATTTTATATATATATATAATATATTTTTTCACATTACGCGGTTGGGTGTTGATACATTTACCGCATGAATTAATCCTTTATTATGCTTTTACAGAACATACGAGAAGAAGAAAAAACAATTGGAAAGATTGAAGGAACAATTGACAAAATTAGAAGTCCAGGCGACAGACCGAGAAGAGAACAAAGAGATCGCGCTGGGTACTTCTAAGCTGAACTATCTCGATCCCAGAATTTCCGTTGCATGGTAATGACATCTTTATTTAATTTTTTCAAAATTTATATTTTATAATTTTTAATTTTATTTTACTATTCTCTTTTATTTTATTTTACATTTCTTTTACAAACGTGCGCGCGCGCGCGTGTTTGTGTGTGTATAGTAATATTAATAAATTTTCTTATTCAATATCTCGATACTTGTTTTGCATTATCTCATGATTGTTTTTACGTTTTACATTTTTTATAATTTTATGAATTTCTATGATATTCTAGGTGTAAGAAGCATAATGTACCTATCGAGAAGATCTACAACAAGACTCAGAGAGACAAATTTCGATGGGCGATAGATATGGCAGGTCCCGATTATGTGTTTTAACTGTTGTGGGTCATCATCCACATCGCTTCAAAAGGAGGTTATTTCCCACTGATAATGTATCTAGTGAATTTTACGTTCTAACGAAAAACCGGGAGACTTAAAAAAAAAAAAGAAACAAAAATAAAAAAAAGAGTATGCATGTGCTGTATGTTGTGTGTGCGCGCGTGTGTGTGTTCGTGTGTGTGTGTGTGTGTGTGTGTGCGTGTGTGCGTGCGTGCGTGCATGCGTGAATGTATGTATGTGTGCGTGCGTGCGTGCGTGTGTGCGCGCGCGCGCGTGCGTATGTGCTTAAATAATGAAAAAAATTTTTTACATTTATGAAATATAAATGTGAGAAAGTGTTGCGAACATATTTTCTATAGAATGGTGTACGGTGTATGTGCATTAAATCACGAGGGGCAAGAAGCGCGATTATATACTTGAAGAAGAAGAAGAAGAAGAAGAAGAAGAAGAAGAAGAAGAAGATGTAATTTGATGCAGTATGCAAACCCGCCAATCTCTCGAGTCAATCGTATACACTTGTTTTGGAAAATTGTGTTCTAGCTACATTCAGCTAGCTTGTTCGTCTATGTGCTAGTTCGTGCATATGTACAGTACTAGGATATAAAATCTACAAGAATACACAGGAGGAAATCGCAAATAGACGAAAGCGACAAGAGCTTTGATCATTCATTTCGTTTAGATAGAAATTTATTCCGAGCGTATATGAAATTAGTCAAGTAGCACTTTAAATTCGTGCAAAAAAAAAAAACGTTTAAATTCATAGGCATGCATGTAGCAGTAATTGGTGCAGCTGCAAAGAGCGCGAAATAATTTAATGCATTCCGCGCTAAACTTTGGCATGCCATGGAGTATGTACAAGAATATATATAGGTGCGCTCTTGTACATACGTAGGAAATATTTATGCGAGTGAGACGGGGGACACGACTTGAAGTACATATTAAGGAAAAAACCAAGAAATCAACTATCGCGGAGGAGGCAGCTGATGAATTTTATATTCTCTTAAAGCGTACATACGCGTGCATATACATACATGTATACTTGTTTCTTTCATAAATGTATGATAATGTCATTCATCAAATAGCACATTTACATTTTACAATATCGTGTATGAGGACATTATATGTGTATGTAGGGTATATTCGATATTGTGCACATTTTTTATATAAATGAAAAAGCAGAAGATTAGCAAAGGATTAGCAGATTTTCGCGGGATCGAGATTCGCCCAATCTCCCGCTCCCCTCCCTCATAAATAGTATATGATAGCGAAATTTATATTTAAGTGACTTATCTGACTCGCCTTTAGCAATTTATGTTTTATAAGGTGTCTCTAAACTAGATGAATAAACGAGAAATATATATCGTATTCTTAAATTTCTAGCGTTTTTCGCATATCTCTCGCGTCGACCTTGCGCGCAGAATCGAACCCAAGGATATTAGCGCGTGCGCGATCTTTAAACACACACATTTTATGCTTGATTGGCGTTAAACAATAAAATATAGCATCAACTTGTTATTCTTATCTTGGCGCACGTGCTTAATAAACATGTATAATATATATTTTTACAAGAAATTGAAAATCTCGTTTCCATTTTTTTTATTTTTTTTGGGAATTATCATTTATCTTGTATCGCGAATCTCAAGTAATAAATGTGGAAACATGCCTGTTTGCATTATAATGATCAGTGCCAGATTTATAAATTATAGAATTTTAAAGATGACAAATTTTTAAAACTTGAAAATAGAAGATAATAAAAGAGACAACTCGTTGCCTCTCTCTCTCTCTCTCTCTCTCTCTGTCTCTCTGTCTCTCTGTCTCTCTCTCCGTCTCTGTCTCTCTTTCTCTTATTATATAAAGGTGTTTTAAAAAGAGCAAAAAATTATCCGTGTGCTAGAAATTTTTAATTTTTGCGCGTGTCCCTTAATATTTTGAATCTACCTTATATAATATCGTTCTAAATAAACGATTAATGCGCCAAGTAAAGGACAAATTAAAAAAAAAATTGGCCCTATTATAAAAATTATTATTCCGTTCAATTTGTATATACAATTATATCA
Organism: Prenolepis imparis; assembly: GCF_030444845.1. NCBI lineage: Eukaryota > Metazoa > Arthropoda > Insecta > Hymenoptera > Formicidae > Prenolepis > Prenolepis imparis. The sequence continues at coordinate 26,674 of NW_028141172.1, read as the reverse complement.
ATTAAATCGCTTATTTTCGATCTATTGAAAATAGGTGTAGAGAAGCGATGCTTGAAGAAGAGAAAAAAATGGATCGCACTAATCGCGCGCTATTTATCAATCGCGAAAAGTGTTTTAACAAATTTATGTTACGCGCTTGTATCGTATGATATGAATACCTAATTATTTATAATCACACACTCGACAACTCTGCAATGCACACGCATATACGCGCGTATATATAGATGTATTTAAGAAAATTGGTAGCTCTTTTAAACACATCGCGGACACACGCGATTATTAAAAGTTGCGCAAACATGCAAGATGATGCTCGATATTAGAGACTATTTATCGTTAATCTTTTTTTCGACGCCTAGATGTTCACTAGATGTAAAAAAAAAAAGAAAAGCGAAATTCTTATTCGCTTCTGTTATATTTATTTTATATTTTACATTTACATCGTGCTATTAGATTGATTTACGCATCTCTCATATGACACGAGCGATAACATGTAATGTATTAATTACAAGGGGAAGAACACTAGTTTTATATATATATATATATATATATATATATATATATATATATACATGTAAATGACACATGTGCTTTAGCTAGATTATAACTGACAATGAGATATAGATTTTGGACTGGATTATAGAGGATTGATATATAATATACATGTTTTTTCACGAATAATATGAGATCCTTCACACACAATCACTCGCAATACGAATAGTAAATGTTGCGATAAAAGAAAAAACGAGGAAAAAGGGGAAAATGATGCAATCGGCGAGCGCAAACCGCGCTTTGTCGAACACCACTAAGATTTTGAATTTTTACAGAAAGATTCGAGTTGGAGTGCAATTGATACGTGTAGTACAATTATTTGAGCTCTGATGTACGTATATTTTAGTGATTTCTCTCATTTTGAAATATATATATATAATTGGAATAAAAAATTCTGGTGTCAAGAATCGCATAGATTTTATTATTACAGTTTGTATGAAAATTTCTTTTTCTTACGAGAAAAAGGATTCCCTGACTTTGTGTTAATTTATTATTATAAACGATAAAGTATAATAATACAATACAGTACTATTATATTACTGCGCGGTTAGTTTAGAGACGATATAGAAATAAATTGTGTGTGTGTGGTATATGTGTGTATGAATTATATATATGTATATATATACTATATATATATATATATAAAATTCAAAGCAAAGATAGTGTAAATCCGTATAATAAATCATGTAAAAATGAAAACTCATGTGTGTCATAGACCTTGCGTGCAGTAAACTTGTACAATGCACATCGAGTATAAAAGTCACGTCTCTTATTCGTGAACACTTGATAAAAGCTGATTAATTAATAAATGTTAACAATATCATTGGATAACAATCGTCTTGTATTTTTTTCTTTTAAGATTTTAAATAATATTAAATTCTTTTAATTTTTTCTTGATAAAAATATTAAACAAAAATATAAAACATTGCAAAAACTTTTTATTGTTTAAAGTACTAGAATGTTCGAACTTTTAATTAATGATAAGACTGCGATGTAGAAATAAAATTATGAATTCCGTATATATATATATGTATATATACATACACACACACACACACACACACAATTGCACCTCTAGTACAAATACTTGAACATCGTGTATACAAAATATAAACTTGCAAAAATTTTTCTTGTTATTGCGTCACAGCAGAGTAAATACGCGGAAATGTGGTCTAATTTCTACATTAACAAGATATATGCGTAGACTAGAGAGAGAACATTAGAGAGAAAGAGAGATTATGTTAAATTACCATATTCTCTCAATCTTGTTTCTATATAACATTCGTTATACGCGAAATTGAAATTCCTCTAAATTCGCAAAATTGAAATCGCAATTCAAATTGCTATATATATATATATATATATATATAGTATATGTAATTGTATTACAAAAAACACAAGAATTTTTTTCAAAGCGAGTTCTATCGTGTTTTTTTTTTTGAAGTGGTATATTATGAAAGATGATCTCTGATTATATAAATATACAATTCTAATTCTTCATTATTAATCTTATCATAATTACACGTACCAAAATTAATAGCTACCTTTCACACACAATGTGTGGCTTCCACAAATATTATACTCTTCTTTTTTTAAAAATTAATAACTAATATAACATTTTTGAGCTTTGAGTCGAAGAGTATGTAAATTTTGCTCATACGTTACACCATCAAAGCTGTGGTTTCGTTTGAATAACGATGTATATTCGATAAAAAGGAAAGCAAAGTAATCGTATAAAAAATTTTTCACTCAATAAATAGAATATTTTTTTTCACTCTAATGACTAGCGTATCAATTGTATAAAGCGTATATTCAATGGTTTGCATCATTTTAGATATATCTCAATATGTATCTAAATGTTTACAAAGATATTTTTGCTTACAAAGACTTTTTTTTAAATTACTAACAAAATTGTTTTATATCTCCGCTTATATATATATTCCTTTGAAGAAATAATCCTTGTGTTTTTACAAGATCGTATACGCACACATATACATATATAAGAATAAAAGGTGCCATAATCTTGTTACGACTGACACAATTACGTCATTTTTTGAAAATTTATCACCAAGATGGAGAAGGATACCGGAGAAAAAATAATTTTAGCTTCACTCGGGATCAGTTTCCGCTTCATTAATCGGCAATACCACAACAGAACCAGCAGCTGCTAATTTAGCTTTGTACGCCTCCGGTTCGAACCAGCGAATCGGTGCCTGCCAATAGAAAAATCAATCTTTCAGATTGCCACACGATGTACATATATCGATATGAATAAGATGATATCATTTATATCTTACCTTATTATATACATTACAAGCAGCATGCTTCGATTCTTTTAAAAAGCCGAATAATGTTAATTGAATTACTTACACGAATAAGGCATGCAGACAATAAAATTACACATTCGAGCGTAGTTTATACAATGCTTTTTTTATTAACTAGCCACGAATATAAAATGTGCGTGTGTATATACACATTTTAATGTATTTAATTATCGTGTATAATGTATTTAAAAATTTTGATAAACAAAGTTTTACTCGTTTTTATCGTCTAAACAGATTGTAATATTTCTGATTTAAATTTTGCAAATGCACAAGTATATATTTATAGTATATTTTTAAACAAGCATGCTACATTGGGAAGCATTCTATGAACTACGTTTTTCTTGTTTACAAGGAAATATGGAGCAAGATTTGACAAATTTTGCAATATGCATTTATTAATACAGCGTGTGTAAGTTTGACATACATTATTTTTATTAATTTAGTCTTATTAGCCTCTTGTATATATAACATTCTTATATAAATAAAATAATATTTCTCATTTTTTTCTAAATAATGTTACAAATGTTTTAACCATGTTTGAAAGTAAAAGAAAAAAAAAAAAAAAAAAAAGAATGATGAGAGAGGAAGAATGAACATAAAATAATATTTTATAATAATATAAACAATATAATGTAACAATATAAAACATATTTTAAAAACATGTATCGTAGCGCATATATTTCTAGACTCGAGATATAGGAACACAGACTTTTTCTCGAAGAATATAACATATTGTAGAAAAAACTTTATATGCAACAAATAATAGACATAATCTCTATTTTATGTAACATTAATTAATGGGTTTAATCTCGATTAACTCTCGAGTTGAATATAAGTGCCAAATTTTTCTCCTAAATCACATCTTGTACGAGTATAGCCGCGATTTTCTCTTTTCGATTTTTCTTTATTCTCCGTGTTAACTGTTTCCCTCTTAAAGATTGATTTTCTTTTAGATTCTTACTATTCCGCCACTACTCGCATTTGCATTAATAGAATGAGAAGACGAGTGTGTGAGAGACGGAACACGTAACAATTATATTCCGTGATCGAAGAGTGTGGAAACTAGAGAAAAATCTCGCTCGACTTTAATGACTCTACAAACTCGGCTCTATGTTCGGTCCATTAAATTCTCGCTCATAATACGCGCAGTCTTTTGTCAAGTAAATCCTAAGCGCGTCGAAATAAATATCATAATTCACTCGTAATATCTTTGGTATTGATTTTTAGAAATTTTTTAACTTCTTGTTATTGCAAAGAATTTCTAAGTTTTACTTAACATGTCACGTATGTTGCGAAGAGGCTGCTATATATGCTTCTTCGATACAAGACGCGAAATGATTATCGAGATTCGCACGTTTATAATAATATCCACTTTAGATTCTCACTCGTGTTAATTACTTATTTTTAGTAATCAGTTATCGAACAAGAACAGATTTCTATTCTTGTCCAGTCTATGAGCGTGCGTGTTAAAAAATACCGTAATAATTACATTCATATCATCACATTCTTGAAAACACTGATTCATTCTTGGCAAAAGGTTCATATTTATAGCAAGTATTATATATGTATATATTATTAAACTGCAGCATTGCAGGGAAGAATAATACGGAAGGTGTTGCATATGTGATTAGCGTTCTTGTCACATAACGGTACCTTACGAACTATATTAGGACATTCCTTTTGTATGCGCGCCCAATCGGCAGGAGGCCGCTTCGCATATGGACCTGTCGCGCAAAGCAACAGAAACTCGTACGTAAGTTCTCTCGCTTCTGGAACTTGATAATGAAATAGAATTAAGTCGATAAAACTATTGTATAATTACAAATAATTAATAGAATTTTGTTTTGAATTATATATTTAATATAAAATCAAATTTTGTATACTTTGGCGAAAATGTAGAAAGTAATGAAACGCAACCAAATATATAAATCGTATAAACGCGCGCGTCGAGCGGCGTTTTCTTGTTTAGAATTCTTTTTAATAAAATAAAGATTATACAATTTTTATTAAATTATTACAACCACACTAGATCATATATATAATCTATGTTAAAAGATATAACAATACTGGATAATTTTTTAGATATATGAATACCTTGTAGAGTCTTGGAGTATTGTTCTTCCAAGATCGGACGAGACTTGTAAGTTTCTTCGCTTTCCGAAGAGGTTGCGGCACTGTCTAGGCTTAATTCTCGACCTAGAGAAGAAGAAGCATTCACGTTGTCCAACGGCAACGGTGTACAACGGGGAATATTGGAGGAGGCGGTGGTTACGGTGGAGAAGCTGGGCTCATCTTCGTAGTTGAAGTATTCTATCCCGCTGGTAAAGTTCTCGGAGTCGCCCAAAAAGTGTTCATCCAGTACCAGTTTCGCCGTCTATAAACACAAATTATCATCCCCATCATCATTCAGATCCCGGATATTAAGATTTTCATTAGCTATTCAAAAATCAAACAAGTTATACATGAATAAAAGTAGATGGAAACTGAATGAATAGAGAATTCAAGTAGAAGAAATAGAATTAGAGAGATATAATTTTAAAAAATGCACTTTTTTAATACAATGAAATTGATAAGCAGTGATAAATAGTTGAGTTAATAACTGATAGATGTATTGATTCAGAATTTATGGTCATTTTATTACCCTAACGAGATCGAGATTGCAGCCAGTAATTTTGAGCGACTGGTTACCAACGGTAACCGTGTACTTGTATTCGCCTATACTGGCATCATTGGTGGAGAAACTGTGTAGAAGAGCAGACGAACGTAGACTCGAGTTGTGTCGCAGTCGATTGCTTTCGTCCGAAGCGCTACTGTTGAGCGAGGAGCTAGAACCACCCATGGCTCCCTTCTCGCCGCCAGAACTGCTCTGCTCCAGTCTCACTGGAGATGCATTTCGTTGTATCGTATCTTTTATTAAATCCTTCGCGTAACTGCCAGAAAAAAAAAACAAAACAAACGTATCGCTTATAATTTCTTAAAACAGATTTAGGTTTATATATAATTACTTGGAGATATTAAACAATTTATTTAAACATACTGAATCTTGTCCTCGGACGTTCCCGTGATTTGGACAAGTCGTTCTTTAGCTCCAGGGTTTACTAGGAATCAAAATATCTAGTTACGAGTAATCATCTCTCTTATTAATATTAATATTCATAAAAATTAAAAATTATGTGCGATTGTTAAGACCTTTTACACAAGTCAATGATCCAGAGTTAAACGAGATGTAATATTAAATATTATTATTAAGACATATTGCCAAGCAAGATAATTAAAAATATATAAAATACATTAACAATAATTTAAAAATTTCTCGTGTTATTTTATATATATATATATATATATATATATATATATATACTTTATAGTCAAGATAGAAGATAAACAAAAAATGTTTTGGTCGTGCGAGTTATCTGATATATTAATAAAAATGCGTTTAAACAAGTTAATTCAATGCAAACTTTTTTATCTGTGTGAAACCTGTGGTGTGTGATCAATCGATTAATCTGATTCATGTTAATAATAACTGATAACGTGTAAAATATGCTTATTCCAGTTTTTAAAGCTGCGAATGCAACGCATGATATTTATACATTTCATTCACCGAGCTATTAAATAAGAGATGCATTCCACGATATAACTCGTGTGTAAGAATTATACAAGACATTTTATATATCGTGTATATTATATATTAGAAAAGAAATTCTATTTTTTGACAGCTGACAAAAAAAAAAAAAAAATAGATCAACCTAATATGTGTGTATTTTGAAATGTAGTTTCTTTGTCATTACATGGAAAAAAGTTGACGTATTTTGCGTTTTACAATTAGTAGGTTCTACTAGCAAAACTAACACTATTTACTCAAAAGTAGCCCAATCACTGTGGTTAAATTGTAACAGCATCTTCATGCACAAATTAAGAATTTGTTAAAAAAATTGCAATTTTTTATCACATATATATATGTGTGTGTGTTTGTACGCATAGTTTAACAATTGTCAGTATAACAAATTTCTCAGTATAAAACTCAATGCTCCTGAATGAAAGAGAAATAGAGAAGTGTTTTTATAACTCGAGGGGCTTTGTTCGATCGATTAATATAGTTCTTGCTATGCATGAGCACAAAATGCTGCGACAAGCCATTGGCGATTCATTCATTGCTGTTTACCTCGCTGGAAGGAGATGATTGTCTGGCTGAGCTCTTCTATCATGTGAACCCGACGCCCTTTTATTCCCATCACTGTATTTTCGTCCAAATTATTTAACAACAGAACAAACAACGGACAACCGGAAAAATCTCTAAATGTCTATTTCGAGGATGAATGATTTCGCTTTACATAAAAATTAGATTGTCGATTCCAACTGTTTGTATAAAAATTTGTATAAATCCTTGCTGATTATTAAGATGTTACTAGAGATACTCTGTCAATAACTTGGAAATATTCTATTACTAATAAAAGGATCCATGTCTGAATCATATAAACAGTATTCTAATATACATGTGAGAATCATATAAAGCCTCTACTTGAATCAGTGGAACTTTTATACAATATATTATATATACAAGTAAATTAATTTACCTTTTCCCGAGTCACTATTGCGAATGACGACTTCGTCTTTGCAATAATTTTTCCCCGGTATGCGCGTAGGTTTCGTGAATTTTCCGCTATTCTTGATCACTTCACCAGGTCCCAAAATCGGCACCAAAGTCGGTGAAGTTATCGCCAATAAAGGAGACGACAGAGAGTTGGTAGGTGTATCGGGAACTGCCTCGGTCTGCTAATGAAATGTTAAATTATTCGATCTAATGTTAAATTACTAGAATAAAATTAATCTAATCGTGCTTTATTAATTTTTCTCTTATAAATGTACGGTTCACATTATACAAATCGCAACGTTGAGAATAAAAATAGAAATAATGATAAAAATTTTACTTTAATAATGGTAATTGTAAACACAATTCTTGGACATGTCTAGTATCAAGTTTCTCGAGGTTTCTCAAGAACGCCTGTCCGAGTAAATTTTGTTCGTGTTATCAGCAAATTTGATTTTTTTTATATCTCTACTTTTTATGTTTGACATCTTAATATAATAATTTGAAGAAATTTATAAATTAAAAGTGAAGGTTTTACATACATTGTCTAGATGTGACAACTTTTGCATATAATACACGTCCATCGAATCCGTATGACGCCATTGTTTTGCTCTTAATTCGATGAGTTCCAGCAGATGAACCCTGGTCGTTAGATCTAATCTATCGTCCTGGCTCCCATTTCTGATCGCCACAAAAGCTCGATCTAGCTGGTCTGAAAAAATTAATAATCGATGATAAAGCCAATTCTGGAAAATTAAAATAATAATTATAACTGTTTTACTATTGTTTTTCTGCTTTTTATAAAATAATGATTAACAAGATAAAGCTAAGCAATAAATTGGAAGAAATTTCATTATTTGTCAAAAAATTTCATCCTAAATCTTACAATTTCTTTCTACAACTAGTATTCTTTTTTTCAATAATAATAATTTGTAGCTACACTAGATATTCTAGACGCATCAGTTTTAATGCTTTTATCGATATTTGGCAGTGTCTAATTGTATCGAAACAAGAATTAATGATGATATATATACATTTATTATATATATCTATTTATATTTATACTAGTAAATAAATATTAACAGAAATGTACACATATTTTGGGATATAGACAGTAAAACATGAAAGAAATTATAATTATATTTGTTACTTGATTAAATTATCAATTATTTATAATAGAAAAAACAATAGAGTAACATTTAATTAAGTACAGATAAAATTTTTCATTGAATTTCATATAAAAAAAAATCAACCATTAAATTAAATGAACAAAATTTTTTTAAACAAGTCTTTTAATATACAAGAGATTATTTACCTTTGTAAATAGCTTCTAATTCATTGGCATAAAGTTTCAGATGACTACACATAGAGATCACATTCATTTGCAGTGTTCGGTCATGGAAGCCATTGGTCAGTTGCATCGCAACATTGTCGATCAAGGACACTATATCCTCTACTGAAAGATCAGAAAGAGAAATAAAAAAATAGATCATTGTTTATTTAATTTGAGAAAAAACAAATTGTTTCATACACAAATGTGCACACAAAAAGAACATTACGTGTATTTATAATAAATTATACAAGAAAAAGTAATTATATTCTTGTATGAATATTCAGAGTCATAAAAGACTAGAAATTTTACTCGACAGAAAAATAAATGACGGAAAATTTACCAGTCGTGATCCGCCCATCGACGGTCGAGTTACGTTGGTTAAGCTTAAGTGGTCGTGGTTTTTCAAGCTTCTTTACATTCCTAGCTCTGTTCAATTGTGCGGTAGCCATATTATAATCTTGCAATAAGAATATTATATATTAAATAATGAAATGCGATCTAAATTATTAAACTATTTATAAAATAACTTGGAAAAATTAACATGTATTGATATTTAATTAGTATATTATTTAAGTGAGAAATATATAATACTTTTAATAATATAATATCATTATGATGTTTTCTATTTGATATAACTGTTATAAAGTATTGTAAAGTCTAAATTGAATTTTTGTTTTGGAATTAATGTGTCGTGCTAGAATACTGTTTTCATATTATATATATATATATATAGTATACATGTAGCTGCTTCTTTCATCTATACTTGATTTCTTGCAAACTTTCCGCGCTTTCCAAGCAACAAAATTTATTAGTAACGGAGAAAAAATTTTTTCTGACGTTTATTTCGCGTTATGCACATGTACACATGCACAAATATATACATTAATAAACGCATTGATGTGTCAAACAAATTATATATCAATAAAAAAAATTCTTCCTCAAAGTTCGAGATATGTTAAGGTCGAACGAAAAACCTGCACAAGTTGCAAATAAACGGCGCATTTTCGCGATATAGAAATGAAGATATCACGATAAGATACTAAATTTAGCAATCGCGTTATCGCGTTTCGACGTACCTTTCGCGAAATTTACCACTTTGTCGGCCGTGCAAACAGATCAACGACACTGAACGATACATAGATCGTCCAACTGGGAATGTAAGGCTACGTCCATCGACATGGAGCATGGACTGCGCCATCCGTCCTAAAAGAAATGGTCGTCACAAGTGAGAGAGATGGAACGCGAAGACGGCCATTTTCTATCCTTCTCTGTTGAATACCATCACAAACGATAGAAAGAGATGGAGATATGGCTGTCTTCATGCTCTATCTCTCTCACTTGTGACGACCAATTCTTTTAAGGTGCCTTTTCATGGTGACGCCATAGACATGATAAATATAGACTGCGCGTTCCCTACCTTTCCCTTGTTTGGGCACCGTGAAACCCCAGTATATATAGGAGCGCAACTCTCTGTCGGCACCTTGCATGTTAGCGTGGACGAAAATTAACTAGACATGCGCGAGCGAGGTATGTAACCAATCATGGCATGCTCTTCCGTCTCACTTGCTCTTTTCTATTATAACTTTTTCTCTCTCTCTCTCTCTCTCTCTCTCTCTCTCACTCTCTTAATCTCATTATATACACTAGATAGTATATAAATGAATAAGTACAGTATATGTATGTACAGTATATGTCAGTTGCTTTATCCAATATAGTGTATGTACAAGAAGACAAAGAGAGAGAGAAAATATAATAAGGAAGAACAAGTGAGACGGAAGAGCACTACCGTGATTGGTTACGTACCTCGCTCGCGCATGTGCAGTTTATTTTCGTCCACGCAGAAATTGCCAGAGTTGCGCCAGAGAGAAACATGAGAGCGGCTACCGCGATTCAGCAGACTAAGGCCGGTATTCATAGTCCGTTCTTATATTTAAGATCGTCTTAAGATCTCGTTTAACCAATCAAATGCTCGCATAGCATCTCTTGATTGGTTGAATGAGATCTTAAGACGATCTTAAATATAAGAACGGACTATGAATACCGGCCTATGGCTCTGTAAGGCCGGTATTCATAGTCCGATCTTATATTTAAGATCATCTTAAGTCTGGTCAGAGGTTGACTTAAGATCCCATTCAACCAATCAAATGGCTGCATAGCATCTCAAGCTCGGACTTAAGACGATCTTAAATATAAGATCGGACTATGAATACCGGCCTAAGAGCAGGTATAATCGTCCGCCATTTTTCTTCCAACCGTATGTAAAGGTGCCTTTTCATGCTGACGCTCGACGCTCATTTTTAGCGTCAAAAGACGTCACGTGACCAAAATTGACGAATTGGTATCTTTATTTTTGGTCACGTGACGTCTTCTGACGCTAAAGGTGCCTTTTCATGCTGACGTTCGACGCTCATTTTACGCTCAAATGCTCGCATAGCATCTCTTGATTGGTTGAACGAGATCTTAAGACGATCTTAAATATAAGAACGGACTATGAATACCGGCCTTACAGAGCCTTAAGCAGACGCGTGTACTAATGCGCCCCCTGAGAAAGTGGACACGAACTAGGTCGTTACGCTCGGTCAATAGCGTGGTAAATGGTTCGAATCCGTGATATGGTCATGTCCCAACTAGTCGGATATGAACCGAGTTGAGAACCTGACAGACGAGTCAGACAAGGACCAACAATTTATCGCTCTGGCCTTGTCTCACCGACCATAAGCATCTCGTGGACTCGTGCGGCGGCAGGCACGAGATTTCGCCTCTCGCGCATAGCGTTCCAAGTAATTCGAGAAGGACAAGTTTTTATGATGTTAAACTTGCGGCAATATATAAATTATTTGATATATTAAATATAACGTGTTGAATCACAAGGTTGAATAAAAATTATATCCAGTTTCCCGAGTAGATTAAAATTTTTGTTTTTTGAAAGCGCAAATTAAAAGGATTGTTGAATACTTGTTTTATATGAATAAATGATCTAATTTGCATAAATAATACGCAAGTTCTTGTCGTGTTTGTTTCGTCGTCCACGTCGATGATTCGAGTCGCGTTATAGGCGGGGGAAGGGGCTCCGCCCCTTCCCCCTGCACCCCCATCCCCGCCGTGCCACAGAGTACTGGGGGGCTTCGCCCCCAACCCCCGTCGGGGGGGGGCGAGCCCTCCCGACCCCACCGCCTGGACCCGCGCGCGCAACCGAGTGCGACGGACAGGCACGTGCGCATACACGCCGACAGACTGTCATCCCAGCAATTACACGTAATACTAGTGTATATACAAGCATGGAATCCTAGTAAGAATCCCAGTTACAAGAATCTGATCCAATCAAGTTTTCACTAGTACGAGTCGAAATATTTGACATTCCTCCCATTTTCCATCTAGAGAGACGACTCTTTTTTTTTTTTTTTTTTTTTTTTTTTTTTTTTTTTTTCTACAGCTCTGTCAATGTGAATATCCGTCTAGTTCTTGTACACGCACACGCACGCACGCACGCACGCACACACACGGGCACGCCAACAACTGTCGAGCGAGATCGAGATCGAGATCGAGATCGAGATCGAGAGAGAGAGAGAGAGAGAGAGAGAGAGAGAGAGAGAGAGAGAGAGAGAGAGCGAGCGAGGATGGCGCGCGCACGCATCCGCGATGGGAGGGTGGTGGGGATTATATATACGAGGCAAGGTCGCGCGGCAGCCCCAGTCGTTCCTCGGCAGCAGCAACGACGACACGAGGACGACGACAAGGACGACCCCCACCACCACCACCACCACCACCACCACTACCACCACCACCACCACTACCACCACCACCACCACTCGACCATCATCCCCCCACCACCCCGCTCGACACTCGGAGGACGGCGAGACTCGTGACGGGTCGCCGTACGTCACAAGCCCCACCACCACCGCCACCCCCTCTCCGGCAATCCGATACTTTGGCTCTTGACCCAACATTTTGGTTAAGAGCCTAAACTGACCTGACCATTTTATTTTCAAAAATTGCAAACCGGGTGTCTGGGAAATGCGCACACGCACACTAACCTTTTTATTTCTAGAAATTGCAATACCGCGTGTCTGGGAAATGCGCACACGCACACTAGCCTTTTTATTTCTAGAAATAGCAATACCGCGTGTCTGGGAAATGCACAGCCCTTTTATTTCTAGAAATTGCAATACCGCGTGTCTGGGAAATGCGCGCACGCACACACACTGGACTCGGGGTTACGCACACTTGGGGGTTGGGGGGCCAAGCCCCTCAGTACGCGCAACGGGCGCAGTCGAGGAGGGGGGTGCAGGGGGGATCCAATCCTGCGCCAGCGTCTGTTACAGCAACCCCGACACCATGTATTCACGAATCTGTTGCTCGATTAAATTTTAATTTGCAACTAGAAGGCATGTACAAGTTACGGGGGATTCATTAGGCGAGCATTTATAAATTGACAAGACTTGCAATTTTATTAGAATGAAAAGAGAGAATTGGCCCCGGAGCCCCCCGTTAGCCGTCCATTATTTTGGACGTTGCCCGATCGTCACCACGCCGAGGTGGGGTCGGCACTCGAGTGTTGAACTCGCGTGAGAATCTTGTCTAGTGTACTTGTGTGTGTGTGTGTCAGTGTACGTGTCTCGTGTCGATATATCAACATTCATAAATCGTTGGTTATTTCAAAGAGCGCCCAGTGCGTTAATAGACTTGTCTGCTTGAAATTGCCGAGTCGTGAATTGCCCGCACCGACCCGATAAATTCGATCGACCAAGTCTTGGAATGAATATCGAATGATCGATCGAGATGCGTCTCGCGCAAGCTTGGCCGTATCGATATCAGATTATCTTGTCGCATACGATGGGCGTGATGCAGGAGGGGATCATGTCGATCCGAGTCGAGAAGCAAATGTTTGATATTATCCTCGGTCTTGATCTTTCACTCGCTGTTATTACCGATTGCGGCTCTGGACTAGAACGAGTCGCCGTGTCGATATGCCGCTTGATACGCCGCTGGTGGACGGCTGTGCTAGTCTGGTACAAGGGTGGTACTTTTGTGTTTGTGTGTTGGACGTGGTAACTCGAGAGTTTGGCTCGGAATGCATGACCTCTTGTTCGGCGAGTGGGTCGCGTACCAATTTGACATGTGGCATCATTTTGCCTTTATACTGGTTCGCTGACTACGACAAGTTTGGTCCGCGAATCGCCTAGTATGCGAACAAGAGGCCCAGCTTTGATCGACTCCTTTTCGTTCGGTCCTCTTGCCTCTCTTGGTTCGACAGGTCGTTTGACCGGTCGACCACTTGTGCACCTTTAATTTTTTTTTTTTTTTTTTTTTTTTTTTTTTATTTTTTCTTTTATTCGGGCAGCACAAGGCTCGGTAGGCTGATTCGTGTCCGAGTGAACGCCGGATGACACGTCCGAGAATGCTCTTGTTCCGATGCGGATAAACTAGCGCGCGTTCGGCTAGTTTTTTTTTTTTTTTTTTTTTTTTTCTCGACCGATGACAAGGTATGATTGTTACCGTCGGCCGTGCGTTTCGGCACTCGGCTAATTGTCACGACGGCCCAACATTCCGACTTAACGTTTTCTATTAGGAATCGAGTCAAGACTTGCGCGCGCATCTAGGTCGTCGACAAGATCTGTTGAGGCTTGTGCGAGATCATTTGGACGGATGGTAACGCCAAGCTACAAGGACTAGTGTGCGAATCCAGTTTTTTAGCTGCCGCTTATCCATACATTTATTATCGCCTTGACGCCCATGCACCCGACGTGTCACCGGTGATGCGTCGCGCAAATTCGTCCGCCGTTCAAGCGCCGTAATAATCGAAGATTGTAACTTGGCGTGCCGTCTACACAAGTCCTTGTTGTCTCGGCCAAGATGATAGATTCGAGTGCCGTAACTCGAGAGATATTGCGCGTATCGTTATTTGATATTTTACGGGTTCATCCAAGGAATCGAGTTTCCACTGATATGAATAACGTACCATACATTTCACGACGGCGGCAATTTGCGCAGGAAATTTACAAGTGGATAAATCAAATTTATGAACGGCGCCATCTTCTTCTTCTTCTCCCTCGCTCAGAGGACGTACATCTGTTAGACCGCTTTCCGTGGTGGCATCAGGCGGTTGAACATATTCCGTCGTGTACGAACTTGTGTGCTGTAATTGTACAAGGCGTTTTTGCAATGCACACAAGTAACATGATCCTATACATGGATCGAACACGTGGAGCGATCAGTGCGGACGAACGTACATGACAGGTACGATGATTATTAAACGTGTCCATTTTCGTTACATGGGTCTACGAGTCTGCGTCGCGTCCCATGAGACGGTCCGATACCACCTGCCGATTCGTCATTCGCGACATGAGGCGAGCTCGTTGGATCCTTGTTGCGAGATGGCAGGATTCATTGTCGTCTCATGTCTTAGTCTCTTGCATACTGGAAACGATGGACTGTTGACAGACGAGGGAATCAATGATCAGGGAGAACCTCCACGAAACCCAGAACTTGGGTCAGTCTGACATGCTGGCGTATCGAGTAGGACAAGAGGTTGAGCGCGTCCTGTCGCGCCCCAGTCACGCATCTTGTGTTTGTTCTCGCGTCATTCATATATTGAGAAACATGCGACCGAGTATCGACTCGTGTAGCGCGTCTCCACCGTTTACGGGACGGGCCATCTTGGCTTGGGCCGCCTTGTATACCTGCACTCGAGTCGAGCGTGGTTCGTTACGCAATTGGCACCATTTAAAAAAGAATCACACTAGTGGGTCTTTCAACAAGGCGACGTTGAAACGTTCCAACCTTGCGCGTATCAATTTGCCGTTTGGAGGAGGTTGGATAGACTAGGAGGACAGGTCTTGTCCAATCGGGAAAAAGATCCAGTCGTCGTCTTGGCACGCCAGATTGTCGGCTCTCGCGATACTTTTCAATGTCTGTATGTGGATGGTCCAATTGGACGATTGACGTCAACTAGTCCAAGACTGCTTGGCGTCGCGCGTAATCCGTGCTGGCACATGTATGATCGGAGGTATCGCATCCCGCTCAGCTTGCTCGATCACGTCCTTGTTAAAATCTCCGAGATGTTATCCACATAGGTCTGCCGCTCGTTTCTCGGTAGGTATCATGTAGGAACAGTAAGGTTGAAACGTGACATGTGGCAAACCGGACATGCTGGTGACACTGGCACTAGGCATTCGTCGAGGAGCCGCAACGATTAGAACGGTCCTGATACATTTTCGGTAGGACGTCGAGATTTTGCCAGCTACTTAGTCATTGCTCTTGGGCTCCAAATGTCCTACTAGTTGGGATTTATTTTCAAGAGCATGTATAAAGGTACCTTGTTCAAGGTAACCAATTTGATCTCGTACAATTTGGCGTCTTTTTCACATCTAGATCCGTTCGCCACAAACTTGGGCCTGCGGACCTTGCGTATCGTATCTTCTCAAGTAACATGCTAGTTTATTATAACATGGCATTTATCTTGATCTCTTGCTCTCTCTCTCTCTCTCTCTCTCCTCACTTGATCCGTTTTGCTCGCGCTTGAGCTATTGATTTCTCGATCGAGAATTCATCAGTTTTCAAGGCGACATTTTCGACAGACGAGTCTATTGTTGATCAAGAAATCCCTTCTTGTGCTACATACGAGTATCGATTTCCGACACACTGCCTTGAAGCCGCAAGAAGAGCGAACACTTTCCATTTATTTCAATTACGATACTAGGGATGATTCCAAATATCTCGCGCTCGTATTTTTCCTTTTTTTTTTTTGCGCAAATGACATGTTGCGAAAGGTAAGACTGCCGTGTTTCGGTTGGATGACACGAGTTAACGATTACTTGAGATAACCTTTGAACGAATACAATGGACACGTCCTCGCAGGCTCGCGCCCTATATCCCCCCGTGTCCTCGTCGAAATCTCGACAGTCGCTGCCCGTCATAGGCGGGGGAAGGGGCTTCGCCCAAGAACTAGACGGATATAACATAGACAGAGCTGTAATAGAGTCGATCTAGATGGAAAATGTATACTGACCACGCGTGATTCTAACCCCAATTTTCAATTATTTTCTAACTCTTTGCAACCTATGGTAACCCTGGCTAACCCTCTCTATCTGTCTTATATTTGTTTCCAACTCTGGCTAACCCTTTCTAACACTCTTCAATTTGTTTCCAAACCTGATATACTTTTTCTAACACTTTCTAGCCTTCTTAAATTTAGTTTTCTATCATTTGTAACTCTTTTTTTCTCCCAACCTAACCATGCAGCCGGAAGTCCAGCTAAAACGGATGCAGGCCGGGGTCTTTAAGATCCCAAAAAGGAAGCCGGAACTGATAACCATCGGGCAACAACCAGACAGCCCAGGACACAACAGGCCAGCAACAGCAGCGAAGGACCAAGGAAAGAGGTCAGACGCTGCAGACTTTTTCTAAGGTAATCATAACTGACAAGCAGTTACCGACAGCCGACGGTCGGTAAGTAACCGACCCAAGGCAAGACACTTAACTCCTCGGAACTTAACAGTTACCGACAAAGGGTAACTTACCGACTAAGAGTGACACACAGTGTCAAGACAAACAAGTTACTGACCGAGCAGGGTCGGTAAACTTACCAACATGGGCAATTAGCATCAACGGTAGTTACCAAGAGGAATATAACCATGTAATACTTAGTTATTATTAATTGTTTAGTTATTAGTAATTATTGCGTTATAATTAAGCGTTTGTTAGACCGTAAGCATTTAGACCTAATAAGCGAAAGACACAACTAGTCATTAAGACGCGTATGCGTGACTTTTAGAACGCGCAGGCGCAAGGAGCTCTCGACGACGCAGAGTGGGAGCTCGAGGATATATAAGGAGAGCCGAGAGAGGACAAGGGGCTCGCACTCTTGCGACACCGGCTCGGAACGACGCATGCAGAGTCACGCGTGCAATAACAAGCAGTTTTTTTTTTTTTTTTTTTTTTTTTTTTTTTTTTTTTTTTTTTTTTTTGATGTCGGTGGGGAATCCTGCATAGGACACCCACCACCTCGGGGGAGCCTTCGAGTAGTGCCGGACTCTTACCGACTAAACCCCACCGGTGGCAACCTAACACTCATAGGGGGACCCCCGGGAACCGCTAACGCATAACTTCCAGGGGTCACCCGAACCATGCTAAACATGGCTAACCCTCTCTATGTGTCTTATATTTGTTTGCAACCCAGGCTAACCCTTTATAACCCTCATCAATTTGTTTTCCAACCCTGGTTAATCTTTTGTAACCCTTTCTAACTTTCTTTAATTTTGTTTCCTACCCTTTGTAACTCTTATTCAACCTAACCCAAGTGTCTCAGAGATATATGAAATTTCAAACTTTCAGGTTCGATCAGGTCAGGTTCGATCAGGTCAGGTTCGATCAGGTCAGGTTCGATCAGGTCAGGTTCGATCAGGTCAGGTTCGATCAGGTCAGGTTCGATCAGGTCAGGTTCGATCAGGTCAGGTTCGATCAGGTCAGGTTCGATCAGGTCAGGTTCGATCAGGTCAGGTTCGATCAGGTCAGGTTCGATCAGGTCAGGTTCGATCAGGTCAGGTTCGATCAGGTCAGGTTCGATCAGGTCAGGTTCGATCAGGTCAGGTTCGATCAGGTCAGGTTCGATCAGGTCAGGTTCGATCAGGTCAGGTTCGATCAGGTCAGGTTCGATCAGGTCAGGTTCGATCAGGTCAGGTTCGATCAGGTCAGGTTCGATCAGGTTAGGTTAGGTTAGGTTAGGTTAGGTTAGGTTAGGTTAGGTTAGGTTAGGTTAGGTTAGGTTAGGTTAGGTTAGGTTAGGTTAGGTTAGGTTAGGTTAGGTTAGGTTAGGTTAGGTTAGGTTAGGTTAGGTTAGGTTAGGTTAGGTTAGGTTAGGTTAGGTTAGGTTAGGTTAGGTTAGGTTAGGTTAGGTTAGGTTAGGTTAGGTTAGGTTAGGTTAGGTTAGGTTAGGTTAGGTTAGGTTAGGTTAGGTTAGGTTAGGTTAGGTTAGGTTAGGTTAGGTTAGGTTAGGTTAGGTTAGGTTAGGTTAGGTTAGGTTAGGTTAGGTTAGGTTAGGTTAGGTTAGGTTAGGTTAGGTTAGGTTAGGTTAGGTTAGGTTAGGTTAGGTTAGGTTAGGTTAGGTTAGGTTAGGTTAGGTTAGGTTAGGTTAGGTTAGGTTAGGTTAGGTTAGGTTAGGTTAGGTTAGGTTAGGTTAGGTTAGGTTAGGTTAGGTTAGGTTAGGTTAGGTTAGGTTAGGTTAGGTTAGGTTAGGTTAGGTTAGGTTAGGTTAGGTTAGGTTAGGTTAGGTTAGGTTAGGTTAGGTTAGGTTAGGTTAGGTTAGGTTAGGTTAGGTTAGGTTAGGTTAGGTTAGGTTAGGTTAGGTTAGGTTAGGTTAGGTTAGGTTAGGTTAGGTTAGGTTAGGTTAGGTTAGGTTAGGTTAGGTTAGGTTAGGTTAGGTTAGGTTAGGTTAGGTTAGGTTAGGTTAGGTTAGGTTAGGTTAGGTTAGGTTAGGTTAGGTTAGGTTAGGTTAGGTTAGGTTAGGTTAGGTTAGGTTAGGTTAGGTTAGGTTAGGTTAGGTTAGGTTAGGTTAGGTTAGGTTAGGTTAGGTTAGGTTAGGTTAGGTTAGGTTAGGTTAGGTTAGGTTAGGTTAGGTTAGGTTAGGTTAGGTTAGGTTAGGTTAGGTTAGGTTAGGTTAGGTTAGGTTAGGTTAGGTTAGGTTAGGTTAGGTTAGGTTAGGTTAGGTTAGGTTAGGTTAGGTTAGGTTAGGTTAGGTTAGGTTAGGTTAGGTTAGGTTAGGTTAGGTTAGGTTAGGTTAGGTTAGGTTAGGTTAGGTTAGGTTAGGTTAGGTTAGGTTAGGTTAGGTTAGGTTAGGTTAGGTTAGGTTAGGTTAGGTTAGGTTAGGTTAGGTTAGGTTAGGTTAGGTTAGGTTAGGTTAGGTTAGGTTAGGTTAGGTTAGGTTAGGTTAGGTTAGGTTAGGTTAGGTTAGGTTAGGTTAGGTTAGGTTAGGTTAGGTTAGGTTAGGTTAGGTTAGGTTAGGTTAGGTTAGGTTAGGTTAGGTTAGGTTAGGTTAGGTTAGGTTAGGTTAGGTTAGGTTAGGTTAGGTTAGGTTAGGTTAGGTTAGGTTAGGTTAGGTTAGGTTAGGTTAGGTTAGGTTAGGTTAGGTTAGGTTAGGTTAGGTTAGGTTAGGTTAGGTTAGGTTAGGTTAGGTTAGGTTAGGTTAGGTTAGGTTAGGTTAGGTTAGGTTAGGTTAGGTTAGGTTAGGTTAGGTTAGGTTAGGTTAGGTTAGGTTAGGTTAGGTTAGGTTAGGTTAGGTTAGGTTAGGTTAGGTTAGGTTAGGTTAGGTTAGGTTAGGTTAGGTTAGGTTAGGTTAGGTTAGGTTAGGTTAGGTTAGGTTAGGTTAGGTTAGGTTAGGTTAGGTTAGGTTAGGTTAGGTTAGGTTAGGTTAGGTTAGGTTAGGTTAGGTTAGGTTAGGTTAGGTTAGGTTAGGTTAGGTTAGGTTAGGTTAGGTTAGGTTAGGTTAGGTTAGGTTAGGTTAGGTTAGGTTAGGTTAGGTTAGGTTAGGTTAGGTTAGGTTAGGTTAGGTTAGGTTAGGTTAGGTTAGGTTAGGTTAGGTTAGGTTAGGTTAGGTTAGGTTAGGTTAGGTTAGGTTAGGTTAGGTTAGGTTAGGTTAGGTTAGGTTAGGTTAGGTTAGGTTAGGTTAGGTTAGGTTAGGTTAGGTTAGGTTAGGTTAGGTTAGGTTAGGTTAGGTTAGGTTAGGTTAGGTTAGGTTAGGTTAGGTTAGGTTAGGTTAGGTTAGGTTAGGTTAGGTTAGGTTAGGTTAGGTTAGGTTAGGTTAGGTTAGGTTAGGTTAGGTTAGGTTAGGTTAGGTTAGGTTAGGTTAGGTTAGGTTAGGTTAGGTTAGGTTAGGTTAGGTTAGGTTAGGTTAGGTTAGGTTAGGTTAGGTTAGGTTAGGTTAGGTTAGGTTAGGTTAGGTTAGGTTAGGTTAGGTTAGGTTAGGTTAGGTTAGGTTAGGTTAGGTTAGGTTAGGTTAGGTTAGGTTAGGTTAGGTTAGGTTAGGTTAGGTTAGGTTAGGTTAGGTTAGGTTAGGTTAGGTTAGGTTAGGTTAGGTTAGGTTAGGTTAGGTTAGGTTAGGTTAGGTTAGGTTAGGTTAGGTTAGGTTAGGTTAGGTTAGGTTAGGTTAGGTTAGGTTAGGTTAGGTTAGGTTAGGTTAGGTTAGGTTAGGTTAGGTTAGGTTAGGTTAGGTTAGGTTAGGTTAGGTTAGGTTAGGTTAGGTTAGGTTAGGTTAGGTTAGGTTAGGTTAGGTTAGGTTAGGTTAGGTTAGGTTAGGTTAGGTTAGGTTAGGTTAGGTTAGGTTAGGTTAGGTTAGGTTAGGTTAGGTTAGGTTAGGTTAGGTTAGGTTAGGTTAGGTTAGGTTAGGTTAGGTTAGGTTAGGTTAGGTTAGGTTAGGTTAGGTTAGGTTAGGTTAGGTTAGGTTAGGTTAGGTTAGGTTAGGTTAGGTTAGGTTAGGTTAGGTTAGGTTAGGTTAGGTTAGGTTAGGTTAGGTTAGGTTAGGTTAGGTTAGGTTAGGTTAGGTTAGGTTAGGTTAGGTTAGGTTAGGTTAGGTTAGGTTAGGTTAGGTTAGGTTAGGTTAGGTTAGGTTAGGTTAGGTTAGGTTAGGTTAGGTTAGGTTAGGTTAGGTTAGGTTAGGTTAGGTTAGGTTAGGTTAGGTTAGGTTAGGTTAGGTTAGGTTAGGTTAGGTTAGGTTAGGTTAGGTTAGGTTAGGTTAGGTTAGGTTAGGTTAGGTTAGGTTAGGTTAGGTTAGGTTAGGTTAGGTTAGGTTAGGTTAGGTTAGGTTAGGTTAGGTTAGGTTAGGTTAGGTTAGGTTAGGTTAGGTTAGGTTAGGTTAGGTTAGGTTAGGTTAGGTTAGGTTAGGTTAGGTTAGGTTAGGTTAGGTTAGGTTAGGTTAGGTTAGGTTAGGTTAGGTTAGGTTAGGTTAGGTTAGGTTAGGTTAGGTTAGGTTAGGTTAGGTTAGGTTAGGTTAGGTTAGGTTAGGTTAGGTTAGGTTAGGTTAGGTTAGGTTAGGTTAGGTTAGGTTAGGTTAGGTTAGGTTAGGTTAGGTTAGGTTAGGTTAGGTTAGGTTAGGTTAGGTTAGGTTAGGTTAGGTTAGGTTAGGTTAGGTTAGGTTAGGTTAGGTTAGGTTAGGTTAGGTTAGGTTAGGTTAGGTTAGGTTAGGTTAGGTTAGGTTAGGTTAGGTTAGGTTAGGTTAGGTTAGGTTAGGTTAGGTTAGGTTAGGTTAGGTTAGGTTAGGTTAGGTTAGGTTAGGTTAGGTTAGGTTAGGTTAGGTTAGGTTAGGTTAGGTTAGGTTAGGTTAGGTTAGGTTAGGTTAGGTTAGGTTAGGTTAGGTTAGGTTAGGTTAGGTTAGGTTAGGTTAGGTTAGGTTAGGTTAGGTTAGGTTAGGTTAGGTTAGGTTAGGTTAGGTTAGGTTAGGTTAGGTTAGGTTAGGTTAGGTTAGGTTAGGTTAGGTTAGGTTAGGTTAGGTTAGGTTAGGTTAGGTTAGGTTAGGTTAGGTTAGGTTAGGTTAGGTTAGGTTAGGTTAGGTTAGGTTAGGTTAGGTTAGGTTAGGTTAGGTTAGGTTAGGTTAGGTTAGGTTAGGTTAGGTTAGGTTAGGTTAGGTTAGGTTAGGTTAGGTTAGGTTAGGTTAGGTTAGGTTAGGTTAGGTTAGGTTAGGTTAGGTTAGGTTAGGTTAGGTTAGGTTAGGTTAGGTTAGGTTAGGTTAGGTTAGGTTAGGTTAGGTTAGGTTAGGTTAGGTTAGGTTAGGTTAGGTTAGGTTAGGTTAGGTTAGGTTAGGTTAGGTTAGGTTAGGTTAGGTTAGGTTAGGTTAGGTTAGGTTAGGTTAGGTTAGGTTAGGTTAGGTTAGGTTAGGTTAGGTTAGGTTAGGTTAGGTTAGGTTAGGTTAGGTTAGGTTAGGTTAGGTTAGGTTAGGTTAGGTTAGGTTAGGTTAGGTTAGGTTAGGTTAGGTTAGGTTAGGTTAGGTTAGGTTAGGTTAGGTTAGGTTAGGTTAGGTTAGGTTAGGTTAGGTTAGGTTAGGTTAGGTTAGGTTAGGTTAGGTTAGGTTAGGTTAGGTTAGGTTAGGTTAGGTTAGGTTAGGTTAGGTTAGGTTAGGTTAGGTTAGGTTAGGTTAGGTTAGGTTAGGTTAGGTTAGGTTAGGTTAGGTTAGGTTAGGTTAGGTTAGGTTAGGTTAGGTTAGGTTAGGTTAGGTTAGGTTAGGTTAGGTTAGGTTAGGTTAGGTTAGGTTAGGTTAGGTTAGGTTAGGTTAGGTTAGGTTAGGTTAGGTTAGGTTAGGTTAGGTTAGGTTAGGTTAGGTTAGGTTAGGTTAGGTTAGGTTAGGTTAGGTTAGGTTAGGTTAGGTTAGGTTAGGTTAGGTTAGGTTAGGTTAGGTTAGGTTAGGTTAGGTTAGGTTAGGTTAGGTTAGGTTAGGTTAGGTTAGGTTAGGTTAGGTTAGGTTAGGTTAGGTTAGGTTAGGTTAGGTTAGGTTAGGTTAGGTTAGGTTAGGTTAGGTTAGGTTAGGTTAGGTTAGGTTAGGTTAGGTTAGGTTAGGTTAGGTTAGGTTAGGTTAGGTTAGGTTAGGTTAGGTTAGGTTAGGTTAGGTTAGGTTAGGTTAGGTTAGGTTAGGTTAGGTTAGGTTAGGTTAGGTTAGGTTAGGTTAGGTTAGGTTAGGTTAGGTTAGGTTAGGTTAGGTTAGGTTAGGTTAGGTTAGGTTAGGTTAGGTTAGGTTAGGTTAGGTTAGGTTAGGTTAGGTTAGGTTAGGTTAGGTTAGGTTAGGTTAGGTTAGGTTAGGTTAGGTTAGGTTAGGTTAGGTTAGGTTAGGTTAGGTTAGGTTAGGTTAGGTTAGGTTAGGTTAGGTTAGGTTAGGTTAGGTTAGGTTAGGTTAGGTTAGGTTAGGTTAGGTTAGGTTAGGTTAGGTTAGGTTAGGTTAGGTTAGGTTAGGTTAGGTTAGGTTAGGTTAGGTTAGGTTAGGTTAGGTTAGGTTAGGTTAGGTTAGGTTAGGTTAGGTTAGGTTAGGTTAGGTTAGGTTAGGTTAGGTTAGGTTAGGTTAGGTTAGGTTAGGTTAGGTTAGGTTAGGTTAGGTTAGGTTAGGTTAGGTTAGGTTAGGTTAGGTTAGGTTAGGTTAGGTTAGGTTAGGTTAGGTTAGGTTAGGTTAGGTTAGGTTAGGTTAGGTTAGGTTAGGTTAGGTTAGGTTAGGTTAGGTTAGGTTAGGTTAGGTTAGGTTAGGTTAGGTTAGGTTAGGTTAGGTTAGGTTAGGTTAGGTTAGGTTAGGTTAGGTTAGGTTAGGTTAGGTTAGGTTAGGTTAGGTTAGGTTAGGTTAGGTTAGGTTAGGTTAGGTTAGGTTAGGTTAGGTTAGGTTAGGTTAGGTTAGGTTAGGTTAGGTTAGGTTAGGTTAGGTTAGGTTAGGTTAGGTTAGGTTAGGTTAGGTTAGGTTAGGTTAGGTTAGGTTAGGTTAGGTTAGGTTAGGTTAGGTTAGGTTAGGTTAGGTTAGGTTAGGTTAGGTTAGGTTAGGTTAGGTTAGGTTAGGTTAGGTTAGGTTAGGTTAGGTTAGGTTAGGTTAGGTTAGGTTAGGTTAGGTTAGGTTAGGTTAGGTTAGGTTAGGTTAGGTTAGGTTAGGTTAGGTTAGGTTAGGTTAGGTTAGGTTAGGTTAGGTTAGGTTAGGTTAGGTTAGGTTAGGTTAGGTTAGGTTAGGTTAGGTTAGGTTAGGTTAGGTTAGGTTAGGTTAGGTTAGGTTAGGTTAGGTTAGGTTAGGTTAGGTTAGGTTAGGTTAGGTTAGGTTAGGTTAGGTTAGGTTAGGTTAGGTTAGGTTAGGTTAGGTTAGGTTAGGTTAGGTTAGGTTAGGTTAGGTTAGGTTAGGTTAGGTTAGGTTAGGTTAGGTTAGGTTAGGTTAGGTTAGGTTAGGTTAGGTTAGGTTAGGTTAGGTTAGGTTAGGTTAGGTTAGGTTAGGTTAGGTTAGGTTAGGTTAGGTTAGGTTAGGTTAGGTTAGGTTAGGTTAGGTTAGGTTAGGTTAGGTTAGGTTAGGTTAGGTTAGGTTAGGTTAGGTTAGGTTAGGTTAGGTTAGGTTAGGTTAGGTTAGGTTAGGTTAGGTTAGGTTAGGTTAGGTTAGGTTAGGTTAGGTTAGGTTAGGTTAGGTTAGGTTAGGTTAGGTTAGGTTAGGTTAGGTTAGGTTAGGTTAGGTTAGGTTAGGTTAGGTTAGGTTAGGTTAGGTTAGGTTAGGTTAGGTTAGGTTAGGTTAGGTTAGGTTAGGTTAGGTTAGGTTAGGTTAGGTTAGGTTAGGTTAGGTTAGGTTAGGTTAGGTTAGGTTAGGTTAGGTTAGGTTAGGTTAGGTTAGGTTAGGTTAGGTTAGGTTAGGTTAGGTTAGGTTAGGTTAGGTTAGGTTAGGTTAGGTTAGGTTAGGTTAGGTTAGGTTAGGTTAGGTTAGGTTAGGTTAGGTTAGGTTAGGTTAGGTTAGGTTAGGTTAGGTTAGGTTAGGTTAGGTTAGGTTAGGTTAGGTTAGGTTAGGTTAGGTTAGGTTAGGTTAGGTTAGGTTAGGTTAGGTTAGGTTAGGTTAGGTTAGGTTAGGTTAGGTACTCTGCGTTGATACCACTGCTTGTTAGGTTAGGTTAGGTTAGGTTAGGTTAGGTTAGGTTAGGTTAGGTTAGGTTAGGTTAGGTTAGGTTAGGTTAGGTTAGGTTAGGTTAGGTTAGGTTAGGTTAGGTTAGGTTAGGTTAGGTTAGGTTAGGTTAGGTTAGGTTAGGTTAGGTTAGGTTAGGTTAGGTTAGGTTAGGTTAGGTTAGGTTAGGTTAGGTTAGGTTAGGTTAGGTTAGGTTAGGTTAGGTTAGGTTAGGTTAGGTTAGGTTAGGTTAGGTTAGGTTAGGTTAGGTTAGGTTAGGTTAGGTTAGGTTAGGTTAGGTTAGGTTAGGTTAGGTTAGGTTAGGTTAGGTTAGGTTAGGTTAGGTTAGGTTAGGTTAGGTTAGGTTAGGTTAGGTTAGGTTAGGTTAGGTTAGGTTAGGTTAGGTTAGGTTAGGTTAGGTTAGGTTAGGTTAGGTTAGGTTAGGTTAGGTTAGGTTAGGTTAGGTTAGGTTAGGTTAGGTTAGGTTAGGTTAGGTTAGGTTAGGTTAGGTTAGGTTAGGTTAGGTTAGGTTAGGTTAGGTTAGGTTAGGTTAGGTTAGGTTAGGTTAGGTTAGGTTAGGTTAGGTTAGGTTAGGTTAGGTTAGGTTAGGTTAGGTTAGGTTAGGTTAGGTTAGGTTAGGTTAGGTTAGGTTAGGTTAGGTTAGGTTAGGTTAGGTTAGGTTAGGTTAGGTTAGGTTAGGTTAGGTTAGGTTAGGTTAGGTTAGGTTAGGTTAGGTTAGGTTAGGTTAGGTTAGGTTAGGTTAGGTTAGGTTAGGTTAGGTTAGGTTAGGTTAGGTTAGGTTAGGTTAGGTTAGGTTAGGTTAGGTTAGGTTAGGTTAGGTTAGGTTAGGTTAGGTTAGGTTAGGTTAGGTTAGGTTAGGTTAGGTTAGGTTAGGTTAGGTTAGGTTAGGTTAGGTTAGGTTAGGTTAGGTTAGGTTAGGTTAGGTTAGGTTAGGTTAGGTTAGGTTAGGTTAGGTTAGGTTAGGTTAGGTTAGGTTAGGTTAGGTTAGGTTAGGTTAGGTTAGGTTAGGTTAGGTTAGGTTAGGTTAGGTTAGGTTGAGGTTAGGTTAGGTTAGGTTAGGTTAGGTTAGGTTAGGTTAGGTTAGGTTAGGTTAGGTTAGGTTAGGTTAGGTTAGGTTAGGTTAGGTTAGGTTAGGTTAGGTTAGGTTAGGTTAGGTTAGGTTAGGTTAGGTTAGGTTAGGTTAGGTTAGGTTAGGTTAGGTTAGGTTAGGTTAGGTTAGGTTAGGTTAGGTTAGGTTAGGTTAGGTTAGGTTAGGTTAGGTTAGGTTAGGTTAGGTT